>NW_006922868.1:22067-32109 GCF_000298275.1 Orycteropus afer afer | reverse complement strand
GTCCTGGAGGAAGTGCACCCGAAATACTCCTTGGAAGAGAGAATGGCCAGACTTCATCTCACCTATTTTGGTCATGTTATCAGAATGGACCATTCCCTGGAGAAGGATGTCATGTTTGGTAGGGTGGAGGGTCAATGAAAGAGGGGAGGGCCCTCAATGAGATGGATTAACATAGTGGCTTCGGCTATGGCCTCAAGTATAACAAGGATTGCAGAGCTGTTGTGGGACCAGGCAGTGTTTCATTCTGCTGTGTGTGCATAGGGTCACTATGAATTGAAGACGACTCGACTGCACCTGACAGCAACAACAACACACATTTGAATATTTTTCAGCCACAGAAAGGAATGAAGTTCTCACACATGCTACAACATGAATGAACCTTGAAGGCATTATGCTGAGTGAAATAAGTCAGACACAAAATGGCAAATATTGTTTGATTCCAAATATATGAAATATCTAGAATAGGCATATTCGTAGCTTTTATATCCACTGGGATTGGTGAGCTCCATAAATTACTGTCTCATGTTTGAATGACTGAGCTCTGGTCACATAGTGGTTAAGGCATTTGTCTGCTAACCAAGAGGTCAGTGATTTGAACCCACCAGCAGAAGAAAGATGAGGCGATCTGCTTCCATAAAGATTTGCAGCCTTGGAAACCCAATGGGGGTCACTATGAGTCACAATTGACTCAATGACGGAATTGTTTTTAATGAATCAGGCTTTCTATCCAGTTATATGCAACTTTTCTCTGCAATCCTCAAGGAATGCTTCTTTGCTCTATAACCAGGGCTTTGAACTGATTTGAACCAGTTCATTCATGGACAACAAAGTGAAACTGGGATGGACCAGAATTTGCAAAATGTGAGTGCATGGAATGATAACTAGAGTGGGGAAGATTATGGATCGAAGTGCTAAGATGCGAAATTCAGAAGAGGCAGAGTGAGTCGTTTCAGGAGACTGATGCAGGAGATTGGATTATTGCCAGAACTGTGGAGAGAGACACACATTCAAAGTGGTGCAGTGTGGTCGGCCACCATCCTTGAGCAGAAAACTGTCAAGAGATTTAGTTGCTCTGTAACGCTCACACTGCTCTTGTTTTCTAAGAGGAAGTTTAAGTTTCTAGCAGGGTGTCAACCAATAATTTTCTCCATTCCATTTATGGTTCCAGGCGCCTGCATTTTTCAAATTTCGGTCCATACCAGTTTTGCTTCTTTGACTGAACCGGGAAAAACCATGTAATTTAAAAATGTGATAAATAAATCATATTATTTTTATGATACTATAGATTTCAGTGCATCTCATTTTGGTCTATGTCTTTCCAAAATAAATTGTTTTCATTTAAAATATTTTCTACTTTTCTTATAGTACTACTCTTCACTCAATTTAGTGTCCAGAAGTTCAATTTCATTTTTTATATATGGAAACAAGAATCAAACTAATATATTTTGAAGTGGCCTGCTCAAGTTTGTACAGCTATTATGTACTGTTTAGTCTGGAACTCCCGCTACAAAAGACTCTTCACTGTAGTGTTGTTGTTAGTTACCGTCTAGTACATTCCAACTCATGGCAACCCCATATATTTCAGAATAGAAAAACTCTACAGGGTTTTCAAGGCTGTGACTTTTTGGAAGCAGATTGTCAGGCCTTACTTCTGAGGTGCTTCTGTATGGGTTTGAACCAGCACCATTTAGGTTAGCAGTTAAGTGCTTAACCATTTGCGCCACCTAGGGACTCCTGCGTTACTATAAAGGACTTGAATCTTAGCCCACAAAGTCCGCTGACCCAGAACCAGGGAGAGATTTTTTCCTATTTCAACTCCCTCCTGGGTAATGAATGCTGGCTGAATGTAGAGTCTAACACAATTAGAAAGTGGTTCGCTTTGATTTCTCCAAGCTCACTGAAGTAGACCTTAGTTTCAAGTCAACTGCAATCATCTTTATCAGTCAGATTGTCATGAATTGCTCTTTTTTATAAACAAGTAAAAAGAGTAGCATTTGAAATTCCCTAAACCCTGAGAAACTGAATTGGAAATATATACCCTCTGATGCTGGATAATACTTTAAGTGTTTATAAGGTTTGAATCATCCTTCAAGTCACCATCTCACATAAGTGATCTAATTCACCACACTAATGTGCCCAAAGGAGCTCTGGTAGAGTAGTGCCTAAGGCACTTGACTGCTAACCAGAAGGCTGGCAGTTCAAACCCACCAGCCACTCCTCAGAAAGAAGGTTGGGCAATCTACTTCCATAGTGATACCACCTCAGAAACCCAAGGAGGGGTCGCTATGAGTCAGGTCCGACTCGACGGCACATAACAACAGCAACAACAATGTGCTTAAATGAAAGCTGATTATTGGCAGCCACTAGTCCCTTCTGCTAGACTACTAGTCTAGGCTTGTAGCTACATTGTTAATTCTTGACTTGCCTCATCTGCCAGGGCCTAGACTGGAATCACTGCAATCTACTCTCCCTGCTTGACTTTCCTGGATCCATGAGGGAGAGCAACCATCTAAACTTCTCCCCTTCCTATAATAGCATCAGTAATTGGCAAAAGTTTAAAGGTAGTTAAGTTCAATTCTGTGTCTACCTGTGTATGTTCCAAAATTGTCAGTTTCAGGCCTCTGAGTCTGAAATTCCCAAAGACTGGTGTCTTCAGAACCAAAGTATTTAATCTTTGAATGACTACACTCATGTTCCTTTTCCTTATGGAAAGCATGTACCAAGTTTACTAAATGTGTTCTCTGATTTGAATGTCTGTTTCAATGTTTACATATATTTATTCATAATTCCTGAAGCATTGTTTGCTTTCAGATGATTTATGTCCATTACCTACAAATACTTGGAGCGCACAGGTAAGAGTTATTTGGCACCATCAATTATTGCGTGTTTCAAACAAAATTCAAATGGCCTATTTTAGAGAGTTTCCTCATCAGTAGAAAACACCTATAAATTTTGGTGGGTCATCTTTCCAGTGCTGGCAAAATTGATTTTTGGGTAAGCTCTGGTGGCAAAATGCCTAAGGCATTTGACTACTAACCAGAAGGCTAGTGGTTCAAACCCACCAGCCACTCCTCAGATGGAAGATTGGGCAATCTACTTCCATAGAGATACTGCCTCAGAAACCCAAGGAGGGGTCATTATGAGTCGGATTTGATTCATTGGAAATGAGTTTTGGTTTATATTCTGTTTTGTCATTTTAGCCCATGTCTTGGATTATTAGAGTTATTTTCATATCCTAGCACTACTGTGGTATGGATGTTAGGTGTATGGACATTATCCTATCATATCAGCAAATGAAGGTTCCAAAAGCTTTACTCCATCCACATCATTAAGACTGACTCTACTTTGAGAAGACAGCTCTTCTCCAGTCATATTTTGAGTGTCTTCCAACCTGAGGGCTTCTTCTTTCAGCCCTAATCAGACTAGCAGACAAGATTCCACTACTATCCACAAGGTTTTTACTGGCCAGTTTATTTATTTATTTTTTTAAGTATATCACCAGAGCCCTCTTCCTATTTTGTCTTACCCTGGAAGCTCCACTGAAACTGGTCCACCGTGGGTGACTCTGCTGGTGTTTGAAATACCAGTGGCATACCTTCTGGCATCATAGCAACACATAAGCCACCACAGCGCAACAAACTAACAGATGAGTGATGGAAGACCAGGTAATACAACTATTATTCAAATTTATATACCATGACTACTAATGCCAAAGACGAAGAAATTCAAGATTTTTACCAACTATTGAAGTCTGAAATTGATCAAACATGCAATCAGGACACATTGGTAATTACTGGTGATTGGAATGCAAAAGTTGCAAGAAAAGAGAAGGATCAATAGTTGGAAAACATGGTCTTGGTGACAGAAAGGTCATTGGAGTCACATGATAGAATTTTGCAAGACCAACTACTTATTCATCAGAAATATCTCTTTTCAATCACATAAATAGCAATTATACATGTGGACCTCATCAGATGGAATACAAAAGAATCAAAATGACTACATCTGTGGAAAGAGATGATGGAGAAACTCAATATCATCATTCAAAACCAGGGCTTTGAACCAGATCAATCCAGCTTGATCCCTGCTGAGAATTTATGTTGAGACCCCAGATATATTGAATCAAAATCTATACTTTAACAAGATACCCAGGTAATTCTAAATACGTAAGATTCTTAACAGGGAACCTAACCTGATAGTACCAATTCAATGCCTTGATCAGAAAAAGGCCAGACTCTAAAACAGACCATCAATCATTCCTATACAAATTCAAATTGAGCTGAAGAAAATTAAAACAAGTACTTGAGGGCCAAAATACAACCTTGAGTATTTGCCACCTGAATTTAGAGACCATCTCAAGAATAGATTTGATGCAACGAACACTAATGATAGACAAGCAGACAAGCTGTGATATGTCACTGAAGACATCATATAGGAAAAAAGCAAACAACCATCAAAAAGATAGGTAAGAAAGAAAAGACCAAAATGGATGTAAAATGAGATTCTGAAATTTGCTCTTGAATGTAGAATAGCTAAAGTAAATGGAAGAAATGATGAAGTAAAAGAACTGAACAGAAGATTTCAAAGGGCTGCTTGAGAAGACAAAGTAAAATATTACAATGAAATGTGCAAGACTTGGAGTTAGAAAACCAAAAGGGAAGAACACGCTCAGCATTTCTCAAGCTGAAAAAGCTAAAGAAAAAGTTCAGTCTTGAGTTGCAATATTGAGGGATTCTATGTGCAAATTATTGAATGACTCAGGAAGTATCAAAAGAAGATGGGAAGAAGACACAGAGTCACTGTTCCAAAAAGAATTGGACGATGTTAACCATTCCAAGAGGTATCATGTAATGAAGGAAGATGTCCAAGCTATACTGAAAACATTGGCAAAAAACAAGGATCCAGGAACTGATGGAATATCCATTGAGATGTTTCAACAAAAGAATGCAATGCTAGAGCTCTCACTTATCTATGACAAGAAATTTAGAAAATACTTATCTGGCCAACCGGCTGGAAGAGATCAATATTCAAGGTCATTCCAAAGAAAGGTGATCCAACAGAAGGTGGAAATTATTGAACAATATTAATATCACATGCAAGTACAATTTTGCTGAAGATACTTAAAAACCGGTTGCAGCAGTATATTGATGGGGAACTGTCAGAAATTCAACCTGGATTCAGAAGACATGGAATGAGGGATATAACTGCTGATATCAGATGGATCTTGGCTGAAAGCAAATAATACCAGAAAGATGTTTACCTGTGTTTTATTGACTATGCAAAGATATTCAACTGTGTGAATCATTAAAAATAAATGTGGATAACATTGCAGAGAATGGAAATTCCATAACACTTGTACTCATGTAGCTAGATGAACAAGTGTGTTCAAATATAACAAGGGGATACACATGGTTTAATATCAGAAAAGGTGTACTTCAAAGTTGTATCCTTTCACCATACTTATTCAATCATATTCTGAACAAATAATCCTAGAGGCTGGAATATATGAAGAAAAAGAAGCATTAGGATTGGTGGAAGAATAAGTAACAACCAGCAATATGCAGCTGAACCAACATTGCTTGCTGAAAGTGAAGACTGGAAGCACTTACTGGTGAAGATCAAAGACTACAGCCTTCAGTATGGATTACAGCTCAACATAAAAAAAAATCCTCACAACTGGATCAATAAGCAACACCATGATAAATGAGGAAGATTGACGTTGTCAAGAATTCCATTTTACATGTATGCATAATCAATGCCCATGGAAATAGCATTCAAGAAATTGAACAACCTATTGCATTGAGCAAATTTGCTACAAAAGATCTTTGTAAAAGTGCTGAAAAGCAAAGATGCCAGTTTGAGGAGACCCAACCTATAGTATTTTCATTCACCACATATGCTTGTGAAAGCTGGATAATAAATAAAGAAGACTGAAGAAGAATTGGTGCATTTGAATTATGACATTGGTGACGATACCCTGAACTTCAGAAGAACAACAAATCTGTTTTGGAAGAAATACAGCCAGAATCTTCCTTAGAAGTGAGAATGATGAGACTTCATCTCACATATTTTGGACATGTTATCAGGAGGGACCAGTTCCTGTAGAAGGAAGCATCATGTTTGCTAAATCAGAGGGTCAGCAAAAAAGAGGAAGACCTTCAATGAGATGAATTGATACAGTGGCTTCGACAATGGGCTCAAACATAGCAATGATTGTGAAGGTGGAGCAAGATCAGACAATGTTTCTTTCTGTTGTACATAGGGTCACTATGAGTAGGAACCATCTCAATAAGGCCTAACAACAATTCTGTCTCTCCAGATCTAGAAAGAGGTCTTGTGTTTTTTAGTTGGTTAGTTCTGGTTAGTATCTTGTTAGTTTGAAATAAAGATCTTAAGTTTCTTCATCCATGTGCTTCCACTTCTAGGTATCCTCTGGGAAATCATAGAGAAATGAATCTCTTCAACGAATTCAAACAAAAATACATTTTCCCTCTCTTCATTCTGACAATTACATTATGCTATCAGAGGTTTTAAAGCAATCTTTAATATTCTTTCAAATTTATTCTTACCAGAATCCACTTTTTCCTGCACATTTGAAAGGATTTCTGAGAGTTCACAGTTATGGATCATTTTTATAAACATGATCATGGTTATTGTCTCAAAATGAACTAGCTCTAATTCTATGGGGTTGAAATTAGTTTATGTTGCATATAAGTGCAGTGTAAGAACTCTAGTAACCCTGACCGAGGAGGTCTAAATGTATAATGTTCAGGAATCTCAGTCCACAAACTCAAGAATATAAAAAATTGCAAATTCCTTAATATCTTTTGCACCAACAGAATTCTAACTCCTATTTGAGCCTTCCTCTTGTCCCTGTTGAGGGGAAATTTAATCTCAGTCATTATTACCTTCCTTCCTCAAACAGAAATGTTTAATAGCCTTGGGGCCTTACATAGTCATAGATAATCAGTCTCCTCTCTTCACATAGCTTACCTATGAAAAGCTCATATCCCAACCTGACAAGTTGCTTCAGGCCCAACAGTTCTGCTGTTTTGCTGCCAACTAGTTACAGATGTTCTCCCAAGACTGCATTTCAAATTTGGAGAATAGGATTCATCTTTCTCATCAAAGATCAGAAGAACATATCGATTTGATTGAGAAAAATGCATTACTCTTATTTTGCCTCCAATAGCATTAGTGTTTCCCTTGACTCTTCATAGCAGAATATTACTACAAAGAAAGTCTGTACTTTCACAGCACCCTTTCACCATCACTTTGACCTCCCATTCTTGCTATTTTTCCACTGTCCTGATGCCCCTAGAGACACTAGCATCTTTTTTTTTCTCCTTTTTTGCATTTTATTTTTCATTTATTTATTTTTTTTTTGTTGGTGTGATTTGGGTGAAAGCTTATGGAAGAAAATTGTTTTCCATTCAAAAATTCATACACATTTTGTTTTGTGACATTGATTGCAAGCCCCACAATGTAACAGCTCTCTTCTCACTTCCTCCCTATGGTTATCTTTTCCATGTGTCCTTCTTTCCTATGCATTCCTGCCCTCTGAGCTCTCTCCCTGTGCAAATGATGCCCCTCTGATCTCCCATGGTTGATGGTTCTGAGTGTACCTTCATGGTGTAATTGTTCACCCTGTAGGTCTGTCTAATGTTTGGTTGGAAGTTAATTCTTGGGAGTGAGTTGGCAGTCTGTTTTTATCTGCTAAAAGAGAACACTTGATTACCCTCAGGAGCACAAAGACACCACACAAGGAACATCAACTGGTACCAGATGCCAGGGCAGGACATCTTATTGGGAAATTAATTTCATGCACACATTATTCCATTCCATGTGTGAAGCTGATATTTTATCCCTGAGACTCTTTGAGGTAAGACAGATCTTTGACATTGTGGCCTGTGAATCCAGCTATCCATTTTCTATTACCTTATTCTTCCCACAGGTCAACTTTTATTTTTGGTTCACCTATAACAATCATGAGAACCACTTGGCAGGTACTAGTAAGTGGTAAGGCCTTCTAGTGAGAAAGTCTGAACAAACCATCTAGCTCAAAAGAGAGAAGAATGTGAAGGGAAATACTAACCTGAATACTTTAACTCCTCTAAAATTTTCAATTCTTAAGATTAAAGTCAGCACAAAAACTCAAACTCTGGAAGTTTGTAATGGTGATTTGTTTGTGGCCCCGCCCCTATTCCCTCTCTTGTGAACCACATCCTGAGATTATTTTGGAACTTACACAAGGTGTGAGCCCTGATTAGCTTAATCAAATTGTGGTTCAGTTAGGTGCTGCCTAGTCGACTCTGACTCATAGGACATAGGACATAGGACAACAGAATGTACTCATAGTACAACAGAATGAAATACTGCCTGATCCTATGCCAGCCTCACAATCCTTGTTATATATAACTAAGCCTATCTTTCCAGCCACCGTATCAACACATCTAGCTGAGGGCCTTCCCTTTTTCCATTGACCCTCCACTTTACCAAGCATGATATCCTTCTCTAGGGAATGGGCCTTTCTGACAACATGACCAAATAGGTGAGACAAAGTCTGGCCATTCTCACTTTCAAGGAGAATTCTCTCTGCACCTCTTCCCTTCCAAGGAGAATTCTGGATGCACTTCTTCCAGGACAGATTTGTTCATTCTTCTGGCAGTCCATGGTAATTTTCAGTAATCTTCACCAACATCACAACTCAAAATCATCAACTCTTCTTTGGTCTTCCTTATTCATCACCTAGCTTTCACATGCATATGAGGCTATTGAAAATACCAATGGTGTTCTGGTTACCTACTGCTGCTCTGACAAGAATATACCACATGTGTGATGGCTGAACAAACAGGAGTTTATTATCTTACAATTTGGGAGGCTAGAAGTCCGAGTTCAAGTGCCAGGCCCTAGGGGCTGTGTGGAAGCCCCTTGACCTTGGGCTTTAGCTCTGCCTCTTGCTCTTGGCCCACTGAAGCTAGAGGCATCTCTTCACTCAAGCAGCTACCGGCTGCTGAGGCTAACAAGCCTAGAGTCGGCAAATAAAACAGCACAGTCCCAATGTTACCAAACCACATGGCAGGCCATTCATTCAAGTCCCATTGAAAGTCCAAAGTTGGCAGAGCATGGCAGGCTGCTGAACAATGACACAGCTACATGCAGGGTTTAAGCATGCCATAAGCTACAGACCAGTCCCTAAGCTGCTTGTTATATATGGAAAGCAGACCACATCCTTAAAGCAGCTACTTAGCTGCTTGTGATAGGTCCCACCATGGAAATGATTGCCAATCTCATCATGCGGAATAACTACCACCAGCTGCCCAGCCACTCAACCAGGCCCAGCCAAGTTGACACACAAACTTAACCACCACACATGGCTGGGGAGACATCTTTGCTCTTCAGTGCTTTAAAGAAGTCTTTTGCAGCAGATTTGTCCAGTGCAATATGTCGTCTGATTTCTTGACTGCCATTTCCGTTGGTGTTGATTGTGCATCCAAGTAATATGAAATCTTTGACAACTTCAATCTTTACTCCACTTACCATGATTCTGCTTATTGGTCCAGTTGTGAGGATTTTCCTTTTCTTCATATTGAGTTGTAATCCATACTTCAGACTGAAGTCTTTAATTTTCATCAGTAAGTGCTTCAAGTCCTCTTCACTTTCAACAAGGAAGATTGTGTCGTCTACATATGACAGGTTGTTAATGAGTCTTCCTCCAATCTTGATGGCCCATTCTTCTTCATATAGTTCAGCTTATCAGATTATTTGCTCAGCATACAGATTGAGTAAGTACGATGAAAGGATACAACCCTGATGCACTCCCTTCCTGATTCCCAACCATGCAGTATCCTCTTGTTCTGTTCAAGTGACAGCATCCTGGACTATGTACAGTTTCTTTATAGTCAAATAAAATGTCCTATTTCCCTGGTTACAGGGATTGGTTAAGAGAAAAACATATATCCAATTCAGAGACAATAAAATACAAGGAGATAATATTGTCTAATCTTCTGGAGAAGAAATACGTATGCAGTGACAGCGGGGG
>NW_006922868.1:18413-19647 GCF_000298275.1 Orycteropus afer afer | reverse complement strand
GAGGAAGTGCAGCCAGAATGCTCCTTGGAAGCAAGAATGGCCAGACTTCGTCTCACCTATTTTGGTCATGTTGTCAGAAGGGACCACTCCCCAGAGAAGGATGTCATGCTTGGTAGGGTGGAGGGTCGGCGAAAGAGGGGGAGGCCTTCAACGAGATGGATTGACACAGTGGCTGCGATGATGGGATCAAGTATAGCAGGGATTGTGGGGCTGGCGCGGGATCGGGCAGTGTTTCATTCTGCTGTGCGTGGGGTCGCTATGAGTTGGAAACGACTCAACGGCACTTAACAACAACAACATCCAGAACATTATCCATGAAGAAAGCTAGAGATCACTAAAAAGACAAGAAAAGAAAACCAAAATGGATGACAAAAGAGACTCTGAAACTTGCCCTTGAGCGGAGAGTAGCTAAAGCAAATTGAAGAAATGACAAGACAAAAGAGCTGAACAGAAGATTTCAAAGAGCAGCTCAAGCAGACAAAACCAATCACTATAATGAAATGTCAAAGACATGGAGTCTGAAAACCAAAAAGGAAGAACATGCTCGGCATTTCTCAAGCTGAAAGAATTGAGGAAAAATATGTAAGCCTCTAGTTGTGATATTGAGAGATTCTATGGGCAAAATACTGAATGATGCAGGAAACATCAAGAGAAGATGGCAGGAATACACAGAGTCACTGTACCAAAAAGAACTGATCGATCTTCATCCATTTCAGGAAGTGGTATATGATGTAGAACCAATGGTACTGAAGGAGGAAGTCGAAGTTGCAATGAAAGAATTGGCGAAGAACAAGGCTCCAGGAATTGACAGAATACCCACTGAGATATTTCAGCAAACGGATGCCCCATTGGAGACATTCACATGGTTATGCCAAGAGATTTGGAAGACAGCTACCTGGCCAACTGACTGGAAGAGATCCATATTTGTACCCAGTCCAAAGAAAGGTGATCCCACAGAAAGTGGAAATTATGGAACAATATCATTAATATCGCATGCAAGTAAGGTCTTACTGAAGATAATTCAAAAATGGTTGCAGCAGTATATTAATAGAGAACTTCCAGAGGTGCAAGCCAGATTCAGAACAGGATGTGGAACAAGGGATATCATAGCTGTTGTCAGGTGGATCTTGGCTCAAGGCAAAGAATACCAGAAAGATGTCTACTTGTGTTTTATTGACTATGCAAAGGCATTTGATTGTGTGGATCATGACAAATTATGAATAATATTGAGAAC
>NW_006922868.1:12253-17663 GCF_000298275.1 Orycteropus afer afer | reverse complement strand
TGGGATCGGGCAGTGTTTCATTCTGCTGTGCATGGGGTCGCTATGAGTCAGAAACGACTCGACGGCACCTAACAATAACAACAACAGGGCACATAGGAAACACCTAACAAATAAATAGTAAAAATTATTGCTATATATTATAAGAGCTGTTATTGTTTTCCCTTAGGTGTTTAATACACGGATACAAGGAACTACACCATGATTACACCTCTTACAATAGTAGCAGCAAGTGTTTCCGACTTCAGTTTGTCCTCTTCAAACATTCTTCCATACTGTTACAAAAGTAAACTTTCTAAAACACATGTCTGCTCATGTCAGTTCCTGCCTAATTTTTTTAGCTTTTTATTGTGATTTGTGTTATATTTTACAGAGTAGATTCATTTTCCTTTCAACAGTTCATACATATATATTTTTTTCATGACACTAATTACAATTCCCACAATGTAAGAGCTCTCTTTCCACTTCCTTCCTGTGGTTACCTTTTCCCTATTGCCATTCTTACCTATACATTCCTGCCTCCCTTATAGCTCTCTATTACTTGCATATAACAATTCAAACTTCTTAGGAAAACCATTCATTACTTGCTAGGCTCATCTATCACTCTCCAATTTATATCACACCCTAGGTTCCAGGTATACTCAACTCTTTATAGCTTCCTAGTTTTCCAATCTCACCCCTCTGTTGGCTTGGTTAACTTCTATTCATTGTCAAGCATCAGTGGAAATGCAGTCTTCTTTAGGTACATATTCTTCCTAGGATAGTGTTCTTGGGCATTTCCTGTTTGACATACTCATTTATTTGTTTTTTAATGTCTGGGTGCTTAACAAGATTGGGCTAATAAGGCAGTGGTAGTGTTGACTTTAGAGAAATAGAAAGGTTCTTGTTATCATATACCCTCCTAACCCACTGCCATCAAGTTGATTCCAACTCACAGCGATTCTATAGGACAGGGTAGAACTGTTCAGAGTGTTTCCAAGGCTGTAAATCTTTACAGATGCAGACCGCCTCATCTTATTACCTAGAACAGCTGGTGGGTTCCAACCACAGAACTTTTGGTTAGCAGCCCAATGCTTTAACTACTGCACCATCAGAGGTCCTTAACGACCCTACAGGAAAGCATAAAACTGTCCAGTAGGGTTTCTTTGGCTGTAGTCTTTACAGGAGCAGATCTCCAGGTCTTTACTCCTGCAGAACAACTGGGGTTCAAGCTGCGGATTTATCAGTTAGCAGCCAAGTATTTAACATTGTACCACCAGGGCTCCTTCGTAGAAAGGCTGTTGTTGCTGTTATGTGCCATCAAGACAGGCCTGACTCATAGCAACCCCTACTTGGCTTTCCAAGGCAGTATCACTATGCAAGTAGATTGCCCAATCTTTCTTCTGAGGAGTGCCTGTTGGGTTTGAACCACCAGCCTTCTGGTTAGCAGTCAAGTGCCTTTGGCACTGCGCTACCAGAGCTCCCCATAGAAAGGCTAGAAAGAGTTAAATGGAAGAATGCAACAGATGGCTATGCAGTAGGATATAATATAATTATAAAACAGAGATGAGCAAGAAAGCAAGTGGAGAAATACAATGAGGGAAATTTTCCAAGTCTAGGGAAGGTAGAGGAGGAAAGGAGAAGGAAGTGAAAAAGAGAATTTTAATTCAGCATTAGGTATCTGTCACCTGAGGAAATTATCTGGGGGAATGATAGGCACAAATAGAGGATATATAAAATTAGACAAACTTCAGAGTAGTATGAATGAATGTTCACACTATCTCAAAAGACTGTAGTAAATATTGAACTGTTCTTTCCTAGTGTATTTCTTCTTTGACTGTGAGACTCCTTATTGAGAGAAGTCCATGATAGCAGGAACTTTAAATGCATTAGTTTATCACCATCATCACCATCATCATCTTCTTCATCACTGAACATTATCAATCATTTACTCTTTGCCAGGAACCATTGAACATGATTTTGACAGGGCTATCTGTAGCATAGTGGCTAAGACACTTGCCTGCTAACCAGACGGCTGGCGGTTCAAACCCACCAGCCACTCCTCGGAAGGAAGGTTGGGCAATCCTACTTCCGTAGTGATACTGCCTCGGAAACCCAAGGAGGGGTCGCTATGAGTCGGGGCCGACTCGATGGCACATAACAACAACAACAACAACAATCTTATCTCATACTGACAGCAGCTCTATAATGAAAGCACTATCTTTTGCTCCATTTTTTTTCAGATGAGGCAGAGATAGGTCAAGTAACATAACTAAGAAGAATTGAGGCTGAGATGTACTTAAACTCCAAGTCAAGCAGAACCTTATGCTGTCTATCTGCACAGCTTTGAAATTATAAATCTGATTATACGTATAATGCATGGTTATTGTGAAAAATCAAACAATGCATAAAAGAATGACAAGATAGGTAAAAATTCCCCTAAATCTGACAGTCCAGGAAAGCATAGTCAGCATTAGGCTAAAAATCCTTCCTGATATTTTTATGCACACATTCATGTATAAAAATGATTATCTAAAAGATATTTGTATAACTCATGCATATACATATATGATATGTTGATATAAATATTATATATCCTCAAACAAATAGATACTGTTTTGTTTCATCCCTTTTCACTTATTAGTACATGTGGCTGCATAGTAATTCAATATAAAGGTGCATCATAATTTCTTCAACCAATTCCTAAAAGTAGTTATGTATTTTATCATATTACATTACATTTTATGATTATGTCCTCCTCACTGGACAGGACTGAGTATTTCTTGGGAGCAAAGAATTCAAGGTATAATTGTTTATTCATTTTTAATAGACCCCCCTTTTTTAATAACTCTTCAATATTGAACACAGTGCCTAGTGGACAGATGAATACTTGAATGGATGGATGGACATAAAGATGGATGCATCAATGTGATGGATGAACTGAAAAAGGAAACAAATGAAAACAAAAAGAATTTTTACATTATTATTATTATTGCCAGCTCTTGTTCGAAGTATTGAGCCTGAGCTAGACATCAAATACAGGCATGGATAAAGAATTTAGGAACCTATCTTAAATGGCTGGTTGTTTTGGTTTCCAAAACATATTCATTCAACTTTTCAATAAGATGGTTTGAAATACTTTTCTGGTTTCCTGTGGGCTATTCATTTTTATCATTTTATTTTCCAAGTTTGGTCTAATTATTGAATTTTATCATAGTTTCATTTGTAAAACTGAAAATTTGTATTATGCATTCTTTTAGCTTTATTTCCTACCATGATTCTGAATTTAATTGTGTGGTCACTCACCCAAAATGACTCCGGCAGGAATTTCTGTTCATTCTCCAGTACAAAGTCCACCACAGACTTTAGAAACAACTTCTAGAGAAAAAAAATCATTTTTTTTGAGAAAAGCATTTACTTAATTTCTTATTCCAATGAGGTATTCTATGATTGAAAAATAATAACAATAATAGCTTATGGAGTATCTACACTGTCGGACAACCCTCATCTGTCAGTTTGTTGTACTGTGATGGCTTGCGTGTTGCTGTGAGGCTGGAGGCTATGCCACTGGTATTACAAA
Organism: Orycteropus afer afer; assembly: GCF_000298275.1. Lineage (NCBI taxonomy): Eukaryota > Metazoa > Chordata > Mammalia > Tubulidentata > Orycteropodidae > Orycteropus > Orycteropus afer. The sequence goes on along the minus strand of NW_006922868.1, from coordinate 14,107 downwards.
TACCAGCAGGGTCACCCATGGTGGAGAGGTTTCAGCAGGGCTTCTAGACTAAGACAGACTCAGAAGGAGGAAGGGGCCATCCACTTCTCAAAGAATTGGCCAGTGAAAACCTTATGAATAGCAGTGAAACACTTTCTGATATATTACTGGAAAACTTTATGCATAGCCCTGAATCATTGTCCAATACAATCCCGGAAAATGAATCCCTCAGGGGGGAAGGCACTCAAAATACGACTAGGGAAGAACTGCCTCCTCAAAGTAAAGTCAACCTTAATGATGTGGATGGAGTAAAGCTTTTAGGACCTCCATTTGCTAATGTGGCATGACTCAAAATAGGAAGCAACAGCTGCAAACATCCATTAATAATTGGAACACAGAATGTATGAAGTATGAGTCTAAGAAAATTAGAAGTTGTCAAAAATGAAATGGCACACATAAAGATCAATATCCTAAGCATTAGTGAACTGAAGTGGACTGGTTTTGGCCATTTTGAATCAGACAACCATATGACCTACTATGCCAGGAATGAGAAATTGAAGAGGAATAACATGGCCTTCATAGCCAGAAAGAATGTTTCAAGATCTTTTCTGAAGTACAGTGCTGTCAGTGATAGGATAATATCCATATGTCTACAAGGAAGACCAGTTCATACTACTATTATTCAAATTTATGCACCAATCACCAAAGGCAAAGATGAGGAAATTGAAGATTTTTACCAACTTCTGCAGTCTGAAATTGACCAAACATGAAATCAAGATGTGTTAATTATCACTGGTAATTGGAATGCAACAGTTGGAAACAAAGAAGAATCACCAGTAATTGGAAAATTTGGCCCTGGTGATAGAAATGATGCTGGAGATTGCATGGTAGAATTTTGAAAGACCAATTACTTATTCATTGCAAATACCTTTTTTTCAACAACATAAATGGTGTCTATACACATGGATGCTGCCAGATGGAATACACAGAAATCAGATCAATTACATCTGTGGAAAGAGCAGATGGAAAAGTTCAATATCTACAACCAAGACAAGGCCAAGAGCTGACTGAGAAACAGCCCATCAACTGCTCAAATGCAAGTTCAAGTTGAAGCTGAAGACAACCAAAACAAGTCCACAAGAGCCAAAATATGACCTTAGTTATATCTCTCATGAATTTAGAGATCATCAAAAGAATAGACTTGGTGCATTGAACACCAGTGACTGAAAACCAGAGGAATTGTGGGATAACATCAAGAATATCATCCATGAAGAAAGCAAAAAGTCATTAAAAAGACAGGAAAAGAAGAAAAGACCAAAATGGATGTCAGAAGAGACTCTGAAACTTGCGTTTGAACAGAGACTGGCTAAAGCAAATAGAAGAAATGACAAGATAAAAGAGCTGAACAAAAGATTTCAAAGAGCAGTTCGATAACACAACATGAATTATTGAAATGTGCACAGACCTGGAGTTAGAAAACCAAAAGGGAAGAACACACTCAACATTTCTCAATTGAAAGAACTGAATAAAAAATCCAAGCCTTGTGTAGCAATATAGAAAGGTTCTGTGGGCAAAATATTGAATAATGCAGGACACATCAAAGGAAGATGGAGGGAATACACAGAAGGAATTGGTCGATGTTCATCCATTTCAGTAGATGGCATATGATCAAGAACCAACGGTATTGAAGGAAACTGCACTGAAGGAACTGGAGAAAAACAAGGTTCCAGGAATTGACAGAATACACATTGAGACGTTTCAACAAACAGATGTCATGCTGGAGGCATTACTCATCTATGGCAAGAAATTTGGAAGACAGTTACCTGGCCAACTGACTGGAAGAGATCTGTATTTGTACCCATTCCAAAGAAAGGT
>NW_006922868.1:9908-11223 GCF_000298275.1 Orycteropus afer afer | reverse complement strand
GAATAAACAAATCTGTCCGGGATGACGTGAAGCTGGGATGCTCCTTGGAAGCAAGAATGGCCAGACTTCATCTCATCTACTTTGGTCATATTGAGAAGGGACCATTCCCTGGAGAAGGATACCATGCTTTGTAAAGTGGAGGGTCTGTGAAAAAGAAGAAGGCCCTCAATTAGGTGTATTGACACAGTGGATGTAATGATGAGCTCACGTATAGCAAGGTTTGTGAGGCCGGCACAGGACTTCACAGTGTTTCATTCTGTTGTACATAGTGTCACTATGAGTCGGAGCTGGCTCAATGGCACTTAACAACAACAGCAACATTGTTAAACAGAGTAATAAATTATTTATACAAGTTCTACTTTTTTAATGATTGAATACAATTACGAGGAAGCTAACAAAGAACCAAATGGGTGAGCCAGATTATAAAATCAGTCCAATCTAACCCCAAATATTGTTCCTTCCTTCCCCACTAGTAAATGGTAAATGTGCCAGCTTCTAACTGAAAAATTTGAGTCCATCCAGAGGTAACTCAGAAGGAAAGCCTAGCAATCTACTTCTGAAAAACCAGCCCTTGAAAACCCTGTCGAGCACAGTTTTACTTTTACACACATGGGAAAACCATGAGTTGGAACTGGTGGTGGTATGGACTACAAATCTGTACTTTTCTCACCTTAATATAATATTTATGACTCAGTTCTATTTCCCTGGTCAGGTAACTTGTTGAGTGTTAATGATGAGATAAGATATGGAAAATCTTTCTTTTACTTTGGCCTTTCTCATTTTGTGGGTTCACTACTCCCATTCTCGCTAACAAAGAAGCCTAATCTTATTCTATTTCTTGGATAAATATCCCCTTGTGGATCTGTGCATTGACACTATATACATTCCTCACTCCTACGCCCAGGTTGCTTTTAGGATGATTTGGGATTAAGTCCACAGTGTTGATGAAAGAGCCCACAAAAATGCTCCTAATTTCTTTGCCTTAACCCACACCTGGGAAGCAAATATTATTTTATCTTTCACTGCATACCTCAGGGTTATGTTCAGTTTCCTTAGGGTTATTTGAAAGGCCCTCTACAATGTAGTTACTTCCAACTTCTCAGCATCTTCTCCCACTCCTGCAGTTTTCTTGCATGGTAAATGAACTATTCCCATGCCCTAATTAGACCACACCCTTTCCAGACTTTGATTTGCATATGTGTTTCCCTTCCTGATTTCTTTTAGCCACAACTTTTCTCCTTGTTGTTGTTAGGTGCCATCCAGTTGTTTCTGACTCATAGAGACCCCATGCACAGCAGAACGAAACACTGCCTGA
>NW_006922868.1:2869-8455 GCF_000298275.1 Orycteropus afer afer | reverse complement strand
GGTGAGTGCTTATTCATCTCAAAATATTAATCTTTTCAAAGTATTTCATCTTCTGGGAATGTCCCCTGACATGTTTTGGTAGATGTTAACACCTGAAGGAGAGCCCCTCTACTTGATGTTACACTTCAGCTTGCATAAAACATGTTTAATGATTACTACATTGCCTCTTGGACTATATTCTCTAGAAGTCAGGCCTGCATACCCCTCTAGGGCAATATTTTGGACCAGCTCTATCCCTTTGAAGGAGTGAGTGTCAAGCCTTGCCAAAAATCTTGACCACAGAGGCCAGAAGGCAGTGGGATGACATATTCAAAGTGTGAAAAAATATGACTGTCAACTAAGATTCCCATATTCATCAAAACAATCCTTCAGAAATTAAGGGGAAATTAAAATATTCTCAGAAAAAAATATGGAGTTTGTCGCTAGCAGAGTTGGCCTACAAGAAGTACTAAAAGGAGTCCTTCAGGCTGAAATGAAAGAACACTAGAAGGTACCTCGAATCATATGAAGAAATAAAGAGCCCCAGTGAAGTTATTACATAGGTAAATATGAAACAGTATAAATACATTTTTCTCATAACTCTTTTCTTCTCCTATATGACTTAAAAGACAATAAAGCAATGATTATAAAATTGTGTTGATGGACTTATAATGTATTATAAATATAATAAACGTGTAATATATGGTATACACATAATATAATGTGTAATAAAAATATAATTTATATGACCATTAAATCACAAGGGAGAAAGAAGAAACAGAGCTATATAGGCAGGAAGTTTCTATATACTATTGGAATTAAGTTAGTATTAATCTGGACCAAATTGTTTTAAACTAAGATACTAATTGCAATTCCCAAGGCAACCACTAACAAAATAACTAAAATAACTAAACAAATAAAAAAGAAATTGTCCTGCTAAAGGCTAGACCATATTCATCTGGAGAATAAAAAATGTTATTAACTGTAACTGGATGCAGAAATAGTTAGAATTATTGTCTCTTTACATGTAGTTTCTCATTTTTTAAAAGACAGTGGCTCTAACTCTGTAAATGAATTAGGTAGCATTGGCAAAGTAGAAAAAAGCATCCATTTGAAAAACTGTTAATTATGTCAAAGGACATTTAAAATTCATATTATAATGCCAAAAATTAGTGAATTTATTTATTTCATAAACTTATTCTGTTGTATAACCAAATAGCCACATTCTTTTCTTTCTTTCCTTTTTTTTTTTTTTTTAATTGTGCTTTAGGTGCAAATTAGGAGCTGTGGTGGCTTAATGCCTTAGGCATTTGACTGCTAACCAGAAAGTAGGAGGTTCATAAGCCACCAGCCACTGCATGGAAGGAAGATGGGGCAATCTACTTCCATAAAAATTTACACCCTTGCAAACCCAATGGGGGTCGCTATGAGTTGGAATGAACTGGATGGCAGTGAGTTTGGCTTTTTCTTCAGTTTTAAGTGGCTTATAAGAAGAAAACTTTATTATATCAGAGTTCTGAAGATTAGAGTTCCAAGTCAGTAGGTCAGCTGGTCCATGCTACCTCAGAAGTCTCTAGAGAAGATCCTATTTTGTCTTTACAAACTTCTGGTAGTTTCAGGCACTCCTTGGCTCTCTGTGTTTTTTCTCCTCTTTTACATGGACACAACTCAGATTGGATTAGGAACCCCTCACTCATGTTAATCTAACTGAAAACATCTTCAAATATGCTATTTCCAAACAAGATCACATTCACAGGTTTCTGAACAGCATGTCTTTTTGGAGGATACAGTTCAGTCTATAGCAGTAGGACAGAAAATATCCCAGCCTGCACAGAGCTCAATTTGTAGTGTGGAAAATGAGGAAGTAAGAAGTCAAAGATTTCTGTTTTGGGAGATTAAGTTGAAATTAAGTCTCTAAACAAGATGTGAAAACAGAAGGAAGGGATTATTAAAAACAACAAAGTTTTGGTTACCTAGTACCACTCTGACAGGAATACAGCACAAATGGGATGGCTTTAACAAATAGGAGTTTATTCTCTTATGGTTTGGCGGCTTTAAGTCCAATTTCAAAGTACCAGGCTCCAGGAGCTGGGTGAAAGCCCTTCAACATCGGGCTTCAGCTCTGCCTCCTGCTCCTGGCCCACTGAAGCTGGAGGCTTTTCTTCACTCAGACAGCTGCTGACTGCTGATGCTGACAAGACCAAGGTTGACGAGTAAAAAGGTACAGTCCCAATGTTACCAAACAACATGGTAGGCCACTAATTCAAGTCCAGATGAAGTCCCAAGATCGACAGAGCATGAAGACGGCTGAACAATCTACACAGCTACATGCAGGGTTCAAGCATTCCATGAGCTAGAGACCATGGCATAGAGCTAGAGCTTGTTATATGTGGGAGGCAGACCACATCCTTAAAGCAGCTACTCAGCTTCTTGTGGTAGATCACACTATGGAGTTGATTGTCAGTCTTATCATGGGGAATGACTATCTCCAGCTGCCCAGCCACACAACCAGGCCCAACTACCACAAATAACAACAAAAAAATTAATTGTTATCAAGTTAATTCTGACTCTTGATGGCCCCATGAGTTACAGAGTAGAATGGCTCTATAAGATTTTCTTGGCTGTAATCTTTATGGGAGATTATCAGGTCCGTAGAGCTGCCACCCAGGGTCCATATAAGATATACAGGGACATTTGACAATATAAGACAGATTGGAAAATGGAGGTGCTTACTATGCTAAAAAGAAAACTGCCAATCACGAGGTTAGAAAGCAAGAGGGGATTGGAATGCATGTAGAAAGTATGGCTGTGGTAGTTATGTTTGTGTGTTAACTTGGCTGGGCCTGGTTGAGTGGCTGGTAGTTATTCCACATGATGGGCCTGGCAATCAGCTCCATGGTGGGATCTACCACAAGCAGCTGAGTAGCTGTCTTTGGGAATGTGGTCTGCTTCTTATATCTAAGGAGAAGCCTTGGTAATTGTCTCTAGCCTATGGCACGCTTGGACCCTGCATGTAGCCATGTCGTTGCTCAGCAGCCTGCTATGCTCTGCCAACCTTGGGACTTACAATGGACTTAAGTTAATGGCCTGTCATGTGGTTTGGTAACATCAGAACTGTGCCTTTTTACTTGTCAACCTTGGGGCTTCTCAGCCTTAGCAGCCAGCAGCTGTCTGAGTGAAGAAATGCCTCTAGCTCCAGTGGGCCGGGAGCAGGAGGCAGAGCTGGACCCCAAGGTTGAGGGGCTTACACCCAGCCCCTAGAGCCTGGCACTTTGCACTTGGACTTAAAGCCTCCAAATTGTAAGAATAAACTCCTGTTTATCGAGGACATCCCATTTGTGCTATATTCCTGTCAGAGTGGCACTAGGTAACCAGAACAGTGACTTTGGTGAGAAGAGATGGTACATATTCCTCTGAGAATAGTTGGAAACAGGTGAGAGTAAGGATTTTTATAGACACCTCTGATGGTAGAGCAGATAGATTTGAAATATTCTGTAAACTGATCTGTATTTTCTCTCCAATGTAGCAAAACATCTACTTAAAGTAAAGGAGACCTAAGAAAAATAACAGGCTATGGTACTGTCAACACAAGGAAAAAAGAAAGCAGTTGTTTAGGGTCAAATGAAATTATTATTAAATGATTTTGAAGATCCAGGAGAAACAAAAATTCATGCATTTATTTGTATTAATTAGCAATGATATGATTTTTTTTTTCTTATCTAGACTTGGCAGCCCTGAGGCAAGAGTAAAAAAAGTGAATATTTAGAGTTATGATTGATAAAAGGGTAAGAATTTGAAGGGCATATGCAAAGGAATCCTTCAATAGGAAAAAAATTAATCCCTTAATAGAAAAAAGTCAAGCCTCTCAATGCAATACTGAAGGATTCTAAGGGAAAAATATTCAAAGATGAAAGCAGCATCAAAGGAAGAAGGAATACACAGAGTCACTGTACCAAAAAGAATTGACTGATGTTCAACTATTTCAGGAGGTACCACAAGATCAAGAGCCAATGATAGTGAAGGAAGAAGTCCAAGCTGCACTGAAGGCGTTGGTGAAAAACAAGTCTCCAGAAATATACAGAATACACATTGAGATGTTTCAATAAATGGATGCAGCACTGGAAACCTTCACCCATTTATTCAAAGAAATTTGAAAGGTAGCTACCTGGCTAACTGACTCAAAGAGATCCATATTTGTGGCTATTCCAAAGAAAAGTCATCAAACAGAATATGGAAATTATCGAACAATATCATTAATATCACAGGCAAGTAAAATTTTGTTGAAAATGATTTAAAAAAGAACAGTTGCAGCAGTGCATCAATAGGGAGCTGCCAGAAATTCAATCCAATCTCAGAAGACGATGTGGAATGGAGGATATCATTGCTGGTATAAAATAGAGCTTGGTTGAAAGCAAAGAATATGAATACCAGAAAGATGATTACCTGTGCTTTATTGAACATGTAAAGTAATTTGACTGTGAGGATCATAATAAATTATGGATGACATCACAAAAATTGAGAATTCTGGAACACTTAATTGTGTTCATGAAGAACCTTACAGAGACGAAGAGGGAGTCGTTCATACAGAACAAAGGAACACTGCAAGGTTTAAAATCAGAAAAGGTGTGTGTCAGAGTTGTATCCTTTCACCATACTTACTCAATCTGTATGCTGAACAAATAATCCAAGAGACTGGACTATGGAAGAAGAAGGGGCCTCACAATTGGAGGAAGACTCTGTGATATGCAAATGACACAACCTTGCTTGCTGAAAGCAAAGAAGACTTGAAGTGCTTATTGATGAAGATCAAAGATTACAGCCTTTGGTGTAGATTACACCTCAACAAAGCAAAAAGAAAACAAAAATTCTCACAGCTGTACCAATAAGCAACATCATGATCAATGGAGTAAAGAATGAAGTTGTCAAGGATTTCATTTTACTTGGATCCACAATCAGAGCCGATGGAAGCAGCAGTCAAGAAATCAAAGGACAGAACTTCTGGTAAGATGATGGACTAGGCAGAGAAGCTACACAGACCCTCTTCAATAAAGAAAAGAGAAACCAATTGACACAGATACAGAAGATAATCCTGGAGCCCTGAGCTTTGAAAAGAAGGATACAGAAGTGGATAAACACCAACTAGTAGGAGAACCTGAATGAAAACAGTATAAGGAGATAACAGAGCTGTAGACTGTCAACTATCCTGACAGCATGGCCAGCCTGAATATTTCCAAGTGGTGTTAGAACCTGAGAATTAACCTAAAAATTGCCCTGCTCACCAAGGGCTTCATGGATGACTGTACTGGTGGCTGATGACGAAAAATGGAAACAGCAGAGGAGACAAACTGAGCTGTGGGGTTTTGGCTGTTCAGAGGGTGCAGCTATTTCGAATGTTTACAAGCAGTGACTATTTTGGATATTTAAAGTGACAACACTCTCATTCAGATTTCAAGGACCTAAGAATAGGCTCCAGTACTAGAGGTTCCGGCAAGATGGTGGACTAGGCAAAAAGACTGCACAGACCCTCTTCAACAAAGAAAAGGGAAACCAATTAACACAGACACAGAAGATAATCTTGGACCCCTGAGCCTTGAAGGGAAGGATATA
>NW_006922868.1:0-669 GCF_000298275.1 Orycteropus afer afer | reverse complement strand
CCTGCCCTGTCCTCCACCGATTTTTTTTCTCTTTTTTTATTTTTATTTTTTTCTTTTTTGCTTCTTTTTTTCTGGTGATTAGTTTGTTTGTATTTGTCTGTTTTAAAGCAACTAATATTATCAGTACTTTTGTACTTTTTATTATTATTCTTAATCTTCCCCTACCAGGTCCTAGTTTTCAGCACTTTTTCTTTTCCCTGTGCCTGGTTGAAATTTTTTTTCCTCAAAAATTTAAGGATTTTTTTTTCTTCTTTTCCCCCTTTTTTCTCATGAATAACCCCATTGCTGGTTTTTCATTTTTCCTATTTTTCTCTTCATTTATTATTCTCCTTCCCTACTTTTTTTTTCTTAGTGCCCTATCCCCAGATATTGCAGTGTTTCTTTTTTTCTTCTTCTTCTTTTTTTTCCCTTTTTTGTATTTTTGGTGTGTTTTTGGTCCATAGGTTTTTAGTTTTTTGATGATTCTTCAATTGTAATTTGTGTCTAAATCAGTGGGAGACAACAACAGTCTCCATAAGACACAACTACACCCACACCTCCTGCAACATCAGTTACTGAGCAAGAGCCACTTCCTCCTTCTCCACCATTGGGCCAATGATAAAAAACCACCAAGAAGAGTCTGAATCATGCTTGGATGCTCTTCACAAACAGTTAACAGATATCTAAATA
>NW_006922867.1:148276-148762 GCF_000298275.1 Orycteropus afer afer | reverse complement strand
GAAAGAATCAATGTTAAGATATCAATACTATTCAAAATGACCTATAGATTCAATGGAATCCCTATCAAAATTCCAATAGCCTTCTTTAGAGAAATAGAAAAAATATATATATTTTCAATTTTATATGTAATGGCATGAGGCTCCAAAAAGCTGAAGTAATGTTGAAAAGAATAACATAGTAGGATGACTCATACTCTCAGATTTTGAAACAGATTATACAGCAACCAAAAAAGCCTGGTACCGGCAAAACCATAGAAACATAGACCAGTGGCATAGAATGAAGAGTCCAGAATAAACCCACACATCTGTGGTCAACTGATTTTTACAAGGGCTATTTCAGGAGACAGCACACGAACAGGAAGCAGTGATATTGAAGGAAGAAGTCAAAGATGCTGTGAAGGAATTGGCAAAAAACAAGGCTCCAAGAACTGACAGAATGCCCACTGAGATATTTCACTCAACAGATGCAGTGCTGGAGGCTCTTAC
>NW_006922867.1:142535-145711 GCF_000298275.1 Orycteropus afer afer | reverse complement strand
AAAGGGTAGAATTTATAGTTTATTATTGTAAGAGAGAGGAGCTCTGATAGCGCAGTGCCAAAGGCATTTGACTGATAACCAGAAGGCTGGTGGTTCAAACCCACCAGCCTCTCCTCAAAAGGATGGTTGGGCAATCTACTTCTATAGTGATATCACCTCAGAAACCCAAGGAGGGGTCGCTGTGATTCGGGTCCTACTCAACAGCACAAAACACAACATAGTAATAGAGAACTAGGTTAGTCAGACACAGTCTTTTCTAAACCAGTAGGTGGCTAATCTTAAGTGGGGTTTTGGGAAGAGAGGTTAAGGATTGGCATAAAGAGGCATATGTAGGGTACATCATATGTAACATTGTGATTCTTCATGGTTATTCAGATGAGACTTGTTAATTGGTTGGGACTCCAAGCCATATTTATTGAAGTGATTTTGTCCCTGATTGTCTGTCTACAGAATCAGAGGGCTGATGATGATTGGTTGGTAAGTGAGGCCAGTGATGCTGATTGTTTGAACAGAAGTAAGACTTGTTCTGGGGGATACTTGTTACCATGGCTACAGATCAGTCAGTCTCTTCCTAAGTTTGAGATGACTTCTTTTATTCTTATGACCAGGTGTTTTCTGGTTAAACATCTTCTTTCATCAATTATATTCTAAATGACAACTGTTTCTTAGTTTAGAGTTGTAGACTTTTTAAGATGGGATCAAGAGGAATCGTTTAATGATTTCTCTTAGAAGATGCTTCCCCTTTTAAATTCTTGGTTTAAACTATTAGAATTATCAGCATAAGTTCTTATTGTTTTTCAAATTGTTGTTGTTGTAGTAATTCTTTGGGTCTTTTCCCCAACTCCTGAAATGATCATCTCCGGTGAGAATTTCCAGGTTCTTTGTAAATTTATGGAGGTATATGATGAGAATAAAAAAGTAATTTGAATTTCCCATTGACAAATCCAATTTGTAATAGTAAGTTTAGATAGTAAGCTATGAAAGTTCAGAAACGTTACCAAATCATTTTATTTTCAAACAAAATCATAACTGATCAGATAGTGCTATTTTAATCTATATATTATGCCATATGCTTATTTTTTAAAGTGAGCTGTTTCTCCCCCAAGATACTTAGCTAATTTCTTCTTTCATGTTATACATGGCAAATCTTATTGTTAAAACTTCCTTTCGATTAGGCATTATTATTTTAAAAAAAGCAAAACCAAAAATAAAGAGAATATATAATTATTACTCCTCAGCTGTGGTGGTACATTTCCTGAAGTATTTGACTGCTAACCAGAAGGTTGATGTTCAAATCCATGAGCCACTTTGCAGAAGGAAGATGGTCAGTCTGATTCCATGAAGATTCCACCTTGGAAACCCTATGAGTCTGAATTGACTCAATGGCAGTGGGTTTGTTTTTTTTTGGTTTTGTCTAAGTGCATTGTTTTTAGGCCATGAGCGCCAGTCCGTTGCATAGTTTAGCAATCAGAAGTTTTCCATATTTCTTCTCTGACTCATCTATTGCTACTTGCTTCCATGTGTTTTACACCTTCCAAGTTTTTGAAAACGTCATAGAAACCATGTGCCTAATGTTTGTGTTTACATTCCAAGCTCTTAGTCAAACGGTTTTCTCCCACTGTATTACCTAGTGAACTCCTCTGTTACATATTCCCTCTTCTGTAGTGCCTTCCCTGGGATCAAATATAAGTTCTCATGTATCATCTCTTACTTAGCACATTGTATCATTATTGTATATTTCCTGCTTTTGGAGCAGGGAGTGTGTATTTCCTAGTATGTAGTTGGTACTTCTTTACTGCTTTTGGTATTATTGAATGAACAAATATGGGGATGAGTTGGAAATTAACAAAATAGTTTTTTTTTTGTCAGTAGAGTTGTTATGAACCATTGTCTTTTTTATTGATGTTTTTAAATAATAGTTCACCCATACAAATGAAGAAAGTAAAGAAATATAAATGTAAGAAACGAACGTCAAAAGAGTCTGCAGTTACTCCAGTGTTGGAGAAGGCTGACTTGCCAACGGGTGTTCCACAAGTGAATGATGATGGCACATGGAGTCAAGTAGGTCAGGATGAAGGAAGGTAAATGATCTACATTCTCTTTTTCCCTGTGAAGGAATGTTATTGATTACTTTATCTGGAAATAGGTGAGTGTAGTGTCCAGGCCAAGGCAAGAGAATACAAAACCATTTCACATGCTGCTGAAAGTCACTAAGATGAGGATAAGTGACTTTGACATGGAGCATGTTCAATAAATGGTGGCTATGGAAGCCAAATGCAATGGATGAGTGTAGTCATTTTTGCTAGAAAGGCAACATAGAATTGGGTGATAACTGATGAAGAAGACGAGGTGTAGAAGAGTTAGTTTTCTTTTGTGTTTCAAGATGAGTGCTTTCAGAATATGTTTGTAGGCTGGTAAAAATGATCCAGCAGAGAAAGACATGTTTATTAAATTTAAGTTTGTTTGCATTTCTAAGTATAGAGAGCTTGCTGATTCAACTGCAATATCTTTTACAGATTTCCAATAACAGTCCTTACTACTTCTATTCATGGATATTTGTGTGGGTTTTATTTATTTATTTATTTTGATTCTTATACTTGATTTGTTTTTCAACCTTGCCCATTTTTCTTCCCCCCAAACATATATTGTTTTGTGATAAAAGGTTGTTCATTCAGAATGGAATATTCTCATATAATTGGATATGACAATGATGACTTAATATTATACTATCATATGCAAATTTTTAAAAACTATGTCATATTAAACATGCAAGCCCATAGGTCATACTGAATAACTTTTTTATCACTCCTTGCTGATTCAGATATTATAGTGCCTTGACAGTATCCTCAGGTATAAGTATGATTCTGTAAAGTACTCTAAATTATCAAGTGATATCAACTTAAGAGTTGTTTAGATTCTTGAGGTAAGGAGAAATCTATGGACAATAGGAAAACAAACTGTTGACAATCTGTTATTAATTAATTTTGAATTACACAATTCTAAACTACAAAAACCATGTTTCCCTGTACATAACAGTTGTTGACACATATCTTGTTCTCAGTATCTGCTGAATGCATGCATAAACCATAAACAATTGAATGAGTGAATGCCTGCCATTCAGTTTCCTTTGAGAAAGGAAATATTAAAAATAGTTTTTCAACTTTGCCTAGTTGTAA
>NW_006922867.1:139030-141906 GCF_000298275.1 Orycteropus afer afer | reverse complement strand
TATTACTCTATTTATAGTAGAATTACCATTGTAGAAAATTATCGTATGTTGAATTACCTGTAAACTTTCTTATGAGTAGGAGAAATAAAGTATAAATGTAGATATTGTCTATATGCATATTTTCCAATAAATATCTTTTGTATTTGACATATTAGATATTTGCCTAAAAGCAATTGTTTGTTTTATAGGCCTACTAAGAAAACACCTGAGAAAAACAGCAAGGTATTGTAAGAAATACATTATTAAAAATATTACTCTGTAGTTGAAAAAATACATCTATAAAAGGTAAAGTGAAAAAGTAGAAAATCTTTTATGGATGTAAAAGATATGGAATTTGAAAAAAATGATGTAGAACAGTGGCTCTTGATAAAAGTAGCTTTTTGACAAAAAGTAATTATTTCTAGACATAAAAATAGTTTGATTTGGCTCATGTCAAATGATGGATATTTACTACTGTGTAAACTTAGTGTATACTAGAAATATTTTGGGATCATCGTATTATTTATTTTTAGGACAAAAAGCAAGTGAATTCTAAGGATGACACTGATAACTCACCTCAGTCATCTCTAACAATTTTAAAGGATTGCACATCACCTAACTCTAATCCTAGGAACTCTACATTGGTAAACGAGCAACTTGGAATGGATTGTAAAGGTAGGATTTTATGAGATTGTATTTTTATGTCCACTAGGTTAGTGTATGTACACCATGCTTAGCACTGGACCACAGAGCATTGAAATGTATAGTGTCATTCATCTCAGCAATATGCTTTATGTTGAAATAGAATGATAACTATTATACACTCTCAGCTAAAGACCTATGATAATTTCCACTGGACTTTACTCAGTATGAATGGCACCCTCAGTCTTTGTTGATTTTGCTTCCCTTCTTTGCCTGGAATACTGCAATAACCTCAGTCCTGTTTTCCCCATGTCCCCAAATAACGGCCTACTGCAACCATAACTCTTACATATTTCAGACCATTTGGATTGGCACCCATAATAACCCTGAATAAAACCCCAGCAATCATGTTTGCTATAAAGTTAAAGACCGTAGTCCTCTAGTTTTCTAATTTCCAGGAAGCTTGGGGCATTGACTGGATACAGGTAAGAGGAGAGAGAGAGCCCCCACCCAGGCAGGAAGCAGAAAGCTAGGACTGTCAGCTGGATACAGGTATGGGGAGAGAGAGCCCCCACCCTGGCAGGGATGGGAAACTAGGCCCAAAGTCTGGATACAGGTAAGGGGGGAGAGAACCCCAACACAGGCAGGAAGTAGGAAGCCAGGGCCATCCTCCAGATACAAATAAGAGTCAGAGTGCCCACATCCAGGCATTAAGTGGGAAGCCAGAGCTGATGGCCAGAAACAGGTAAGGGGACCGAGAACCCCAACCCAGGCAGGAATTAGGAGCCAGGGCAGATGGGCAGAACAGGTAGGGGGAAGGCCAGGATGTCAGTGGGGTGGTTTTGGAACAGCTAAGGGAGATGAATTTGTCTGTCACTTTGTCATATTGTGGTGGCTTGCGTGTTGCTGTGAGGCTGGAGGCTGTGACACTAGTGTTTCCAATGCCAGCATGGTTGCCCATAGAGGATGGGTTTCAGTGGAGCTTCGTGAAGGAGGTAGACTTGGAAGAAAGAAGTGGCCATCCACGTCTCAAGGAATTGTCCAGAGAAAATCTTATGAATAGCAGTGAAACACTGTCTGATATATTACTGGACCATTTTATGAATAGCCTTGAGACCTTGTCTGATACAATGTCAGAAGATAAACCCCTGAGTTTGGAAGGCACTCCAAATACCACTTGTGAAGAGCTGCCTCATCAGAGGAGAACTGACCATAATATAAGGAAAAGTAGCCCTTTTGGGACCTCCCTTTGCTGATGTGGCACAACTCAAAATGAGAAAAAACAGCTGCAGTCTTCTAGTAATAATCAGAACATGGAATGTATGATATATGAATCTATGAAAATTAGAAGTTGTCAAAACTGAAATGTAACACTTAAAGATTGATATCCTATGCATTAGTGTCACTCCTCGGAAGGAAGGTTGGGCAATCTTACTTCTATAATGATACTGCCTCAGAAACCCAAGTAGGGGTCTCTATGAGTCAGAGCCAACTTGATGGCACATAACAACCACAACAATAAAGCATTAGTGAGCTGAACTGGCCAGGTTTTGACCATTTTGAATCAGACCAACATATGATCTACTGTGCTGGGAATGACAAATTGAAGAGGAATGGTGTGGCATTCATCATCACAAAGAATGTTTGAAGATATGTCCTGAAGAATAAGGCTTTCAATGATAAGATGATATGCATGTGCTTATAAGGAAGGCCAATTGATGGTACTATTATTCGAGTTTACATACCAACCACCAAAGCCAAAGATAAGGAAATTGAAGATTTCTACCAATGTTTGCGGTCTGAATTGAGCAAATATGCAATCAAGATGTGCTGATTACCACTGGTGATTGGAATGCAAAAGTTGGAAACAAGGAAGAATCACTGGTAGTTGGAAAATTTGGTCTCATGATAGAAATAATGCTGGAGATTGCATGCTAGAATTTTGCAAGACGAACAACTTATTCATTGCCGATACCTTTTTCAACAACACAAACAACAGCTTTACATGTGGATTTCACCAGATGGAGTATTCAGGAATCATATTGACTACATCTATGGCAAGAGGCAGCCAAAACAAGGCGAGGAGTTGATTGTAGAACAGACCATCAACTGCTCGCTCATATGGAAGTTCAAGTGGAAGCAGGAGACAATTAATACAAGTCCACGAGAGCCAAAATATGACCTTGATTAAATACCTCCTTATTTAGAGACTATCAAATAAATGGATTTGATGCATTAAACAGCAATGACTGACA
>NW_006922867.1:137093-138842 GCF_000298275.1 Orycteropus afer afer | reverse complement strand
GGCAAAAGTTTGAATGATGCAGGAATCATCAAAAGAAGATGGAAAGAGTACAGAGTCACTGTACCAAAAAGACCTGGTCGATCTTCATCCATTTCAGGAGGTAGCATAAGATCAAGAACCATTGGTATTGAAGGAAAATGTCAAAGCCACACTGAAGGAATTGGTGAAAAACAAGATTCCAGGAATTGTCAGAGATGTTTCAACAAATGGATGCCACCTTGGAGGCACTCACAGCTATGTGATGAGATTTGGAAGATAGCTTACCTGTCCTACTGACTGCAAGAGATCCATATTGATACCCATTCCAAAGAAAGGTGATCCCACAGAATGTGGAAATTTTTGAACAATATCATTAATATCACGTGGAAGTAAAATCTTACTAAAGATAGTTCAAAAAGAGTTGCAGCAGTATATTGAAAGAAGAGCCGCCTGGCAGTCTACCTCTGTAAAATTCCAGCCATTGCAGACCCTGGAGCACAGTTGTGTTCTGGCATACAGGGGTTCGCCATGAGCTGGAATCAACTCCAATGCAACAGATTTGGTTTTTGGTTTTGGTTTCTTAAATGAAAAATAGAGTTTTTGGAAGTAAAATGACAAATATGCCCTTTTATATGGTCTTTAACTTTTCACTTCTATATTTCTTGCTTTTTTCTTTCACTTGTATTAACAAGTTCAAATCTGAAAATTTGGTTTTTTTGAAAAAAGGGAAAAATATTTGTGTTATATATTTATTTCCTATGCCGTGGCACTCTGTACTGTTTGGATCTAGTCAACCTGAACTTACCCTGTCTTTAGATGGAAACAGTTAGGTCACTTATGGCTGTCATTTCTCATATAAATTTATGATGTTTATACAAGTCTTACAAATGAATACTGAAGATATTTTTGTATTGAAGAAAGATCATCTCATTTTTACAAAAGTAGTTTTTATGTAAAGTAGTACATTCATTAAAAGTTTCTTTAAACAATTTATGTGTGTAGAACATATACAACACTGTCATGTATATTGAAATTTGAAATGTTTAAAGATAATTTTTTTTGTTAATAATGAAGAATTTTATATGTTTGAAGAATATTAAGTATTGATAAGGAAAATGCTCATGGAATATCAAATAAACAATAGAGATTGCTGGATAAATCAAAAAGTAGAAACAAATGCAGGGCACTGCCTTTGAGTTGTATCCAACTCATAGCACCATCCCCCCTTGGGTTTCCGAGCTGGCATTACTATGGAAGTAGATTGTGCAACCCTCCTTCCAAGTAGTGGCTGGAGAGTTTGAACCGCCAGCCTTCTGGTTAGCAGTCAGATGCCTTCGGCACTATGCCACCTGAGCTCCAAATCAAAGTAGGCGACAGTGAAAATAATAAATTAGTAAAAATGAAAGACAGTAGTTAATTAAGCTTATCTAAGTGAATGACAGTTATATTGTTAGTTGCCATTGAGTTAATTCTGACTTACGGCAACCACATGGGTGGGGGTGGTGGATAGCCATGGCAAGTATGTTGTTGTTGTAGTTATGTGCTGTTGAATCGGACCTGACTCATACTGACCCCTACTTGGGTTTCCAAGGAAGTATCACTACAGGAGTAGGATTGCCCGACCTTCCTTCTGAGGAGTGGCAAGTATAGGACATGTGAAATACAGTAAGTGATAAAGGAGAGTAGTGCTTGTAGGAGAGAGGAGGACATGGGACTGCTTCTCTGGAGGAAGAATGTGGGCAAGTTAGTAACAGTTATATTTTTATTTAC
>NW_006922867.1:122378-128324 GCF_000298275.1 Orycteropus afer afer | reverse complement strand
ACTTGGTTCCTCTGAGTAGATGGCTATGACCAAGAAGTGACTACAACCTTTTCTCTTGTCAGCTCTACTATGCACCTGGGAATTCAGATTATACAAATATACTTACTGGACCATTATGTGCCAACCCTATACATGGTTGGGTATACTCCCTGCTTTACAGACATACCTAATAGTTCAGCCTGTCCATCCATTTATCCACCTGTATACCCATGTTTGCCTTCACTGATGATGCAGTACTGTATGTGAAAAAGGGTTCATCTTTGTTGTCTATACCTCCCATGTACCTCTCTATGTCTTACTCTTCCTCAATGCCACCATGTTGATCACTGACATTTGGTACATTGCCCTTCTCTTCACTCAAATCAATACTTATCTCTACCTATCTAACAGTTTTCCCTCCCCTCCCCTCCCACCCCTAGTAACCAACAAGGAAAATATCCCTCAGTAGATAAACCTTTCCTTGACTTTTGCAATAACAGACTAATGCAATATTTGTCTTTCTGTGATTGAGTTATTTCACTCAGCATAATGTCTTCCAAGTTCATTCAAATTTTGTGGTGTTTTGCCGATTCTAGTTTATTCTTTAGAGTTACATATTATTCCATTGTGTGTATGTACAAAAGTTTGGTTATCCATTCCTCAGCTGGTGGATACCGAGGTTGTTTCCATGTTTTGGCTATTGTAAACAGTGCTGCGATGAACATGGTTATGCATGTGTGTCCTTGTCATGGCTCTCACTTCTTTAGGGTATAAATCTAGTAATGGAATGGCTGGGTCAAATGGTATTTCTAATTGCAACTTTTGAAGGAATTGTCATAATGCTTTACACAGTAGTTGTACCATTTGACAGTCCCACCAGCAGTGTATGAGAGTCCCAAACTCTCCAAATCCTCACCAGCATTTGTTATTTTGTGCCTTGTTGAACGTTGCTACTAGTGCTGGAGCAAGATGGTATCTCATTGTTGTTTTGATTTGCATGTCTCTAATGGCTAATGATCGTGAACATTTCTTCATGTTTGTTGGTCGCCTGGATATACTCCTTAGAGAAGTATCTATTCATGTCCTCTGCCCATTTTTTTAATTTTCTTCCATAGATAAACCTTTCCTTGGCTTTTACAATGACAGACTAATGCAATGTTTGTCTTTCTGTGATTGACTTATTTTACTCAGCACGATGTCTTCCAAGTTCATCCACGTGATGTGGTGTTTTGCAGATTCTAGGTTATCATTTTGTGTTGCATGGTATTCCATTGAATGTATGTACCAAAGTCTGGTTATCCATTCCTCAGTTGATGGATTATTTGTCTTTTTGTTATTGAGGTGTTTGGAGTTTTCTATAAATTCTAGAGAAAAGTGTCAGATATGTCATTGGCAAAGATTTTTCCCAATCTGTAGCTTCTCTTTTGATTCTTTGGGAGAAGATTTTGGAAGCACAAAAAAACAATAATTTTTACAAGGTTCCATTCATCTAGTTTGTCTTCTGCTGTTTTTCCATTTTGGGTGATGCTTGATAGTCTATTTATGCCATATATTAGGGCCCCTAAATTTGTCCCTAGTTTTTCCTTGGGGAATTCTATAGTTTTAGATTTCAGATTTCAATCTTTGATTCATCTGGAGGTAGTTTTTGTGTCTGGCATAATTTGCATTTCTTAACCAACCTACGTCTCTGTCAGTCTTCCAAGTAGCATATGAACTTGCACACTAGTTTTGCTATATAACATGTGACCTTCTGAAACAAGATAAACATAAAGGAAATGGATATTAAGTGCAGAAAGTTCTTTTCCTTTTTTTTTTTTCTATTAGCTTAAAGGAAATTGCATTTTCTTAGACAATAAAATGAGAAGCAGTAACTGTGAAGGGATATATAATGTAAGATTAAGAGGTGCAACAAATTTGACTGCTAACTAGAAGGCTGGCTGTTCAAAGCCACCAGCCACTCCTCCGAAGGAAGGTTGGGCAATCTACTTCTGTAGTGATACCACCTCGGAAACCCAAGGAGGGGTTTCTATAGGTCAGATATGACTCATTGGCAAAACACAACAACAACAATAACAACAACAAAGTAATGTATTAACTTTTGTGGGTACAAGTGTATCTTCTTTACCCAAAACTTTGGAATTTATAATTCCAAAATGATCACTTTGACATGTACTTAGTAAGAACTATGTATTGTTCCACATGTATATTTAATCACCATTCTCAAACCATTTCTGTTGAGCCACACCTTTCCATTAGGCTGTTTAACAAAGTATGGTAAATTTTTCAAATGTATGATTTTATCTTATAGGGAGCATAAACATTTGGCAAAAAAGTTCAGTATTTAACACGAAAGTGGAAAGCTGAGTTCTAAGGTGTGTTGACTTTTAAAACAGGAAAAAATATCTGGAGACGTTCTCTTTTAAACCAAAAAGCAGTTGAGGCCCTCACTAAGGCATTCAATTACTTTGCCTAAGTTACAGTTTTATTTTCTCAAATTAATGAATTTGATGAATTAAAATTCTGACTTTGGCAAAGTAATCAAAAATCATTAATTTGGTGAATTGATCGGGTAATTAATCTGATTAATCTGTCTCATTGAGAATTTTAGAATTGTATCATCTTGTTTTGAGGCCAGTACTGTTAGATGATGCCATTTTAGGAGCTTTGTAAACATCATTTAACCTTTCTGGGTTTGACTCCCATTATCAATAGATGTTGCAACTCTAGTGGGTTATTTCTTTTATACCTTCCAGCTAGAAAATTTTATGGTTATTGAATATGAAACTTGAGAAACTACTCATATTCCAGAATTCCTCAATGTTCAGTTCAGTTTGTGGGTCAACTTAGCGTGGCCTGGCTGAGTGGCTGGGCAGCTGGATGTAGTATTCCCCATGATGAGACTGGTAATCAACTCCATGGTGGAATCTACTCTGAGAAGCTGAGTAGCTACCTTTGGGTTTTGGTCTGCTTCCTGTATATAAGGAGAAGTCTTGGGGAATGGTCTCTAGCCTATGGCACACTTGGAGTCGGCATGTAGCCATGTCATTGTTCAGCAGCCTGCCATGCTCTCTGTCAACCTTGGGACTTACAATGAACATGAATTAATGGCCTGCCGTGTGGTGTGGTAACATCGGGACTGTGCCTTATCACTTGTCAACATTGGGGCTTGTCTGAGTGAAGAAACACCTTTAGCTCCAGTGGACCAGGGACAGGAGGCAGAGCTGGACCCAAGGTGGAGGGGCTTTCACCCAGCCCCTAGTGCCTGGCACTTTGAACTTGGACTTAAAACCTCCATTCTGTAAGAGAATAAACTCCTGTTTGTTATGGCCATCCCATTTGTGGTATATATTCCTGTCAGAGTGGCCCTAGGTAACCAGAACACTCACTAACAATTTAGCAGTTTCACCTTGCTTCTTATAGGACTTATGGTAAACTTTGGTTCATATGGTTCTGGGAACACCTTCACTTTTTTGATATTCACTGGTTCCAAATGAAAAAAGAATTGTGAATTGCAGTAATGGGAAGAATAGCTTAGAGTAGAAAGGGAGAGTTTCATTTCTGTTACTGAAGCCCACAGTGTCCCACCTACTAGATGGGGCTGCTTACTGTAACACCCAAGTGTTTAAGGGAGAAGAGAACAAATTTTTTGTCTCCGTCTTTTCATTTAATTTTCCCTGCCAATCAAATAGTGGTGGTAATATTAGGTAGCAAAGAGTGGGCACATAGAAGTGCACAAAATTAAGACAAGTCTTTTTGAAATTTGGGGAAATTGTGCTTTTCAAACACAAAGAGAAATGAAGAGGAATTGATAAAAATTTCAGTAGCTGGTAATGATAAAATTAAAGTAAGTACAAAATATTTTCATTGATCGACAGCATGACAATGAAACTAAAAGTCAATGGATAAAATGAACAAAAATATAAAAGTTCTTTTAATTCAATGAGGTAATGACAATTATCCTAAGTATTAAACTTTGATGAAAGGTATCTGAAAAAATGAAGACCTCCAAAGGTATTTTAACAAAAATATGTAAATGCATGTATGATGCTGCTGCTGAAGATAATGCTGATGGATTAATTCCACAAAGAAAGAGTGGAAACACTGATAATTTGCTATCCCTTACTAAGGAGAAGGTGGATTCTGACAGGTAAGCCTATCAAAAAGCTCAATAGTAGGTGTTGTTCTTTTCCTATAAAACTAATTCCAATTTGGGCTATTACATATGGTAAACAAACGTTATAGGTTTACTGGAGTTGTTTAAGTGTCAGTCTCTGGTAGCAAAGTGCCTAAGGCACTTGACTGCTGACCAGCAGGCTGGTCGTTCAAACCTATCAGCCACTCCTCGGAAGGAAGGTTGGGCAATGCTGCTTCTTTAGTGATACTGCCTTGGAAATCCAAGTAGGGGTCGCTATGGGTCGGGGCTGAATCGATGGCACATAACAACAATAACAACAATAATTGGGAAATTGCCAAGTAATATAATTTTAAATATATTTACAATAATTTTTTTAAAATAGTAAAAAAAATAAAATATTAATGACCTCACATTGACAAATGTGAGGAAAAAGATATTCTCATATGCTGTTAGTTTATGACATTCGTAAATGCTTATTGGCAGATAATTTAATAGTAAACTAAAGCGTTAATGTGTCATTTCTTTAAGCCAACAACTTCTGGGACTGGATCCTACAGAAAAAATATACACTTGTATAAACATACAGTTGTATAAACACACATACTCATGTATATTAAGGATATTTATTATATATACAATATGTAAAGGACCCTGGTGACACTGTGGTTAAGCGCTCATCTTCTCACTTGAAAGTTGGTAGTTTGAACCCACCAGCTGCTCCAAAGGAGTAAGATGTCGCAGTTTGCTTCTGGACATATTCCAGCCCTGGAGACCCTATGGGGAGTCCTATAGAGTGGCTATGAGTAGAAATCAATTCAATTGTAATGGTTTTGGTTTTGGATATACAATAAGTAGGATACATGACATCTATTACATATGTTAAAGGTATGTAATATCCATATATGTTAAGAATATTTGTCTAAATATGTTGTGGTTGTCATTGTTAGGTGCTGTCGAGTCATCTCCATCTCATAGCAACCCTAGTACATAGGGTGCCAGCCCCACAATCCTTGCTATACCTGAGCCCAGCATTGCAGCCACTGTGTCAATCCATCTCATTGGGGGTCTTCCTCTTTTTCACTCACCCCACACTTTACCAAGTATGATATCTTTCTCCAGCGAATGGTCCCTTCTGACAAAATGACCAAAGTAGGTCAAACAATGTATGGCCATTCTCATTTCCAAGGAGCATTCCAGCTGCACTTCTTCTGGAACAGATTCGCTAGTTCTCTTGGCATTCCATGGTACTTTCAGTATGTTTTGCAACCACCACAACTCAATAGCATCAACTTTTCTTCGGTCTTCCTTATTCATTGTCCAGCTTTTACATGCATATAAGGCAGTTGAAAATACCAGGGCTTGGGTTAGATGCACCTTAGTCTTCAAGGAGATAGTTTTGCACTTCAGCACTTAAAAGAGTTCTTGTGCAGTAGGTTTATTACACGCAATATGTTGTCTGATGTCTTGACTTCTGCTTCCATTGGTGTTGACTGTGGAACCAAGTAATATGAAATGTTAGACAACATCAATCTCTTCTCCATTTATCATGATGCTGCTTATAGGTCCCGATATGAGGACTTCTGTCTTCTTTACGTTGAGGTGTAATTGATATTGCAGACTGTACTCTTTAATCTTCATCAGTATGTGCTTCACGGCATCCTCACTTTCACCAAGCAACGTTCTGTCGTCAGCATATCACGGATTGTTAATGAGTCTTCCTCTAATCCTGATGCCACATTCCTCTTCATATAGTCCAGCTTCCTGCGTATTTGCTCAGCATACAGATTAAATAAGTGTGGTGAAATGATACAACCCTGATGCACTCCCTTCCT
>NW_006922867.1:109402-121436 GCF_000298275.1 Orycteropus afer afer | reverse complement strand
TTCAGCTCTCATATCTCGTGATTTCTTCCATTTGCTTTAGCTACTCTTCATTCGTGGGCAAATTGCAGAGTCTCTTCTGACATCCATTATTACCTTCTCTTCCTTTCTTGTGTTTTAATGCCTTTTTGCATTCTTCATAGATGATGTTCTTGATGTCATCCCACAGTTCCTCTGCTTTTTGGTCATTGGTGTTCAATGTGTGAAATCTATTTTTCAGATGGTCTCTAAATTCGGGAGGGATATAATCAAGGACATACATTGGCTCTCTTGCACTTGTTTTAATTCTCTTCAGCTTCAACTTGAACTTGCATATGAGAAATTGATGGTCTGTTTCATGGTCTGCTGCTGGCCTTGTTTTGGCTAAAGATACTGAGCTTCCACATAGTCTCTTTCCACAGATGTAGTTGGTCTGATTCCTATGTATGACATCTGGCAAAGCCAACGTGTATAGCCTCCATTTATGTTGTTGAAAAATGTATTTGCAATGAATTTTGCAAGTTATTGTTTTTGCAGAATTCTAGCATGTGATCTCCAGTGTTGTTTCTATCACCAAAGCCATATTTTCCAATTACCTGAGATTCTTCTTTGTTTCCAACTTTTGCATTCCAGTCACCTGGATAATCACCACATCTTCACTGCATGTTTGGTTAATTTCAGACTGCAGAAGTTGGTGAGAATCTTCAATTTCCTCATCTTTGGTTTTGGGGGTTGGTGCATAAATTTGACTAACAGTTATATTAACTGGTGTTCTTTGTATGCCTATGGCTAGTGTCCTATCACTGCCCCCATTGTACTTTGTGATCATTCTTTGTGATGCTGATTGCCACACTATTCTTCTTCAATTTGTCATTCCTGGCATAGTAGATTATATATTTGTTTGATTCAAAATGGCCCAAAGAAGTACATTTCAGGGCACTAATACCCAGGATATCAGTCTTTATGCATTCCATTTCATTTTTGTCTACTTTCAATTTTCCTAGATTCATACTTCAGACATTCCATGTTCTGAATATTAATGAATGTTTCCAGCTGTTTCTTCCCATTTTGAGTCATGCTACCTCAACAAATGGAGGTCCTGAAAGCTTTACTCCCTCCACATCATGAAGGTTATCTCTACTCTGAGGAGACAGCATTTCCCCAGGCACATTTCCTGTGCCTTTTGACCTGAGGGGCTCATCTTCTGGCACTATATCTGACAAAGTTTCAGGGCAATCCTTAAAATTTTCCAGTAATATATCAGATGGTGTTTTGCTGACATTGATAATATTTTCATTGGCTAATTCTTTGAGAAGTGGATTGTCCCTTCCTTTTTTGAGTCTGTCTTCATCTGGAAGCTCTCCTGAAACCTGTCCATCATGGGTGACCTTGTTGGTATTTGAAATACCAGTGGCATAGCCTCTAGCCTCATAACAACATGCAAGCACCACAGTATGACAAACTGACAGACAAGTGGTGGTACACATATATAGGTTAAGGATATTTATAGTATTGTCATCTGAAAAAGATAGAAATAGTCTAAAAAATATCCATCAATGAAGAAAAAAATGTCATATAATAATAGTTAAATTGCATGAAATAATATATTATGCACCCATTTTAATAATGTTATAAATTTTGAGTGTGTTAATTACTAATAAATATGCGGTTAAATATAGTTGAATAATTTGACTTTATGACGTGTTTTAAACAAGTTTTTGTTACAATACTTACATACCAAAACCATACTCACTGTTATGAAGTCACTTCCAACTCATGGTAACCCTCATTGGGTTCCCAAGGTGATACATCTTTATGGAAGTAGATTGCCCCGCAAAGTGGTCCTATTACAATATATGTAAGAATATGTCATTTCTCTTGCAAAAGCTTATTGACTCCGACTTAAGTCAGAGTGCATACCAAAGTCCTTCCTAAGACCTACAAAGCTTTACATGACCTGGCCAGTTATTTCTCTGACTTGAACTTCTATTTTCTTCTTCCTTCTATGTGGAATGTTTTTCCCCAATATCCTCAGGCTTGCTTCCTGCATTCCTGCAGATCTTTACTTCAAATCTCCTTTCTCAGCAAGGCACTCCCTAGCCTTCCTAACAGTTTAACCACCCCTCCCATCATAACTTGTATTAATTTCTTTTCTCTGCTTAACTTTTCTCCTATAACATGATGTGTACTTTGCTTATTTGTATTTTTATATTTATTTGCCTAGTGGTACAGTGATTAAGTTCTCAGCTACTGACCAAAAGTTCACATCCCAGAGCTACCAGCTACTCTGTAGGAGAAAGATGTCACAGTTTTCTCCTATAAATAATTCATCTTGAAAGTCCTCTGGGGCAGTTCTACTCTGTCCAATGTTACTATGAGTGGGAACTAACTTGAGGGCAGTGGTTTTAAATTATTGCTTGTTATTTGGTCTTCCCTCATCCTCATGGGTATGATTTGTATCTGTTTATTGCCATATCCTCAGTGTAGCCTTTTTTTTTATGTTACTGTGCTTTTGGTGTAATTTTACACAGCAGAATTTGTTTTACATTCAACAGTTCCTGTACATTTGGTTTCACCCCTTGAGTACCATCCTCAACCCTAACACACTCTCCTCCCCTCCCTTTCCCTGTGACCCCTCCTCCCCCATGTCATTCTTAACTATGCACTCCCATCTGTCCAGGTTTCCCTCCATTTGAATGTTGCCCTTCTGGTACCTTATGGCCAATTGCTCCAATTGTTCATAGAGTAGATGGCTACATTGCCCTGGGTTGGGTGTTCTGCATGTAAATCTTTCTGCTGTTGGGCTGAGAGCCAGTTCTTGGGAGTGAGTCTTATACCAGGCCCCAAGCGTATTCTGGGGCCGTAGTCATGAGGGTCCCAACAGACTCCATCCAACAAGTAATTTGGTCATTATTGTGTTTTTGAATTTTGCTCCACATTTTCCTCCCACTCTATCCCAGATTTCCAGTTTTGATCCCTTTCCACATGGTTGGAATTGGTAGCTGGGCACCATCTAGTTCTTCTGGTCTCAAGGTCCATCATGTCCTTGGAATAATTGTTTCCAAATGCCCTTGATTTTATTTGCTCTTCTTTGCTTCAGAAGTGAGGAGACCATTAGCTGCATCTTAGATGGCTGCTCGAAAGCTTTTAAGACCCTTATTGGTACTCCTGAAAGGAGGTTGTGGAACAAGATTTTTAGGTATTATGTTGTGACTATTGACCCTGGTGTCCCCCAATAGTGTGTTCCAGTTTCAGCAGGGCTGGTGGTTCTCTCTTCCAAGGTGTTTTGTTGCCTCGGAGGGATTACTCCAACTCTGTATTTTGTTGCTTCCATAATGATTGTGGTTATTTTGTATCACTAGTACCTATGCAAGATTATCTTCAGCTAAATCTATCATTGGTGTAGGGTACATTCCTGATCGCTGACCCCCATCTATCTTCTCAGTTGTGTATGCATTCATCTGTAGCCTAGTGTTTGGTGTTAGTGATAGTGCCGTATTGTGTATATACTGGTATTAGCCTCTGTTGTCTCTATTTTATGTGCCCGTTAAGGACCTTTTCCCTAATGTCATGCTGGTCAAAGACACTTTCCCATTCCTCTCCCCAACTAAGCGTGTGTTCCCCAACTAGTCCAGAATTTTCACTCTCCTTCCCTCCTATCCCCAGTAACTTACAAAGTGAGTTCCCTTCCCTAAACAAACCCTTCCTTGACTGTTTAGAGTAACTGGCCCATACGGTATTTGTCCCTCTGTGATTGACTTATTTCACTCAGCATACTGTCCTTCAGATTCATCCACATGGTGAGATGATTCCTGTATTCTTCATTATTCTTTAATGTGGCATAATATTCTATTGTGTGAACATACCATAATTTGGTTATCCATTAATCTGTTGATGGGCATTTAGCTTGTTTCCATCTCTTTGCTATAGTCAATTGTGCTGCAATGAACATAGCTGTGCATATGTCTGCCCGTGTCCTGTCTTTCACCACTTTAGCATGTAGTCCTAGTAATGGAATTGCTGGTTCAAATGATATTTCTGTTTTCCATTTTTTTTAAGGAAACGCCATACCATTTTGCACAATGGTTGTACCATTTAATAGTCCCACCAGCAGTGTAT
Source organism: Orycteropus afer afer (assembly GCF_000298275.1). Taxonomy (NCBI): domain Eukaryota; kingdom Metazoa; phylum Chordata; class Mammalia; order Tubulidentata; family Orycteropodidae; genus Orycteropus; species Orycteropus afer. Next base: position 117,341 of record NW_006922867.1, on the reverse strand, counting down.
GACAGCTCCAATCTTTTTGTAATCTCATCAGCATCTGTTATTTTCTGTCTTGTTGAATTTTACTATTATTGCTGGCTGAGATGATATCTGGTCATTGTTTTGTTTTGTGTCTCTTTAATGGCTAATGATCCTGAGAAATCCCTCATGTGTTTGTTGCCCACCAGGATATCGTCATTAAGGGAAGTGTGTGTTCATGTACCTTGCCCATTTTTTAATTGGATTCTTTGTGCATTTGGCATTGATGTGCTGAAGTTTTCTATAGATTTTGGACGTAAGTCCTTTATCTGATATGCCATAAACGCAACCACTGCTGTGGAGTTGGATCAAAGTCATAGTGACCCCTCCTTGGGTTTCGGAGAGAGTTTCACTATGGAAGCAGATTTCCTAACCTTCCTTCTGAGGAGTGTCTTGTGGGTTTGAACCACCTGCCTTCTAGTTAGAAGTCATGTGCCTTAGGCACTGTGCCACTAAAGCTCCCAGATATGGCATAGGCAAATATTTTCTCCCAATCTGTATGTTCTCTGTGTACTTTTTTGCAGAATTCTTTCACTGTGCATAAGAATTTAATTTTTAAAAGGTCCCAGTCATCTAGCTTCCCTTCTACCACCTGTGCATTCTGGATGATGATTGATAGTGTATGTTTGCTGTAAATCAGGGCTGCTAGATTTGTCCCTGTATTGTCTTTGATGAGCTGTATAGTTTAGGGTTTTACTTTGAAGTCTTTGATCCAACTTGAGTTTGTTTTTGTGTATGGGGTGACGTATAGGTCTTGTTTCATTTTTCTGCAGGTGGATATCAATTTTACTAGCACCATTTGTTAAAGAGGCTATCCCTTCCCCATTTAATTGGTTTTGGTCCTTTGTCAAAGATCGGCTGTCCATAAATGGATGGTTTGTTTTGTGTTGTTGAGTTGTAGGAGCTATTTGTCTTCTTTATATTAAATTCTTATCAGATAGGTGGTTTACCTATATTTTTACTCTATAGTTTATTTTCATTGTGTTGTTAATTTCCACTGATACAGAAGCTTTTTATTTGGATGAAGTCCAATTTATCTCTTTTTCTTTTTGCTTTGGTGTCCCAGCTATGAGTCCATTGTGAGATACAAGGTTCTGAAGATTTACCCCAGTGTTTTCTTCTAAGAGTTTTATGGTTTTAGGTATTATATGAAGGTCATTGACCATGTTATTTAATTTTCGTATATGCTGTGAAGGAGGGTCCAATCTCATTCTTTTGTGCATTTGGAAATCCAGTTGTCCCAGCAGCAGTTGTTGAAAAGATCATTCTTTCATCATTGAATGAAGTTGGCACCTATGTCAAAACTTAATTGGTCATTCATGTATGGGTTTATTTCCGGACTCTCTATTCTATTTGCTCTATGTCTGTAACAGTACCATACTACTATGAAGACTGTAGTTTTATAGTGGAGTCTCTGGGTGGTAGAAATGGTTAACATGATTAATTTGGCTGCCAATGAAAGGGTAGAGGTACCTCAGAAGGAAGGCCTAGCCATCTATTTAAAAAAAAAAAAAAAAAAGCCTTTGCATACCCTGTGGAGGACAGTCGTACCCTGAAATGCTTGAGGTCACCGTAAGTGTAATGTAATTTGACAGCCACTGGTAGTGGTGGACCTTTCTAGTACATTGTGAAATCGGGAAATGTGACTCCTACCTTTTTCATCCTTTTTAATATTATTTTCTGACTACTCGGGTTTCCTTGAAATCCCTTTTGCAGGTAAAGATCAGCTTTTTCTTTTTTGGGAAGAAGGCTGTTGAGATTTTGATAGGGATTACACTGATAGCTTTGGGTAGTATGGCATTTTAGAAATATTAAGTCTTTCAATATGTGAATACAGGATATCTTTCCATTTAGTTGGTTCTTTTAATTTCTTTTAGTAATGCATTATAGTATACAGTGTACAAGACTTTCACCTCGTTGGTTAAATTTATACCTAGATATTTTATTCCTTTAGGTGCTAAGGTAAATGGAATTGTTTTCTTCATTTCCTTTCATACAGTGAATTGCTGGGAAATAGAAATACAGTAGAGTTTTGCATGTTGCAGACTTGCAACTTTGCTGATTTCCTTTATTAGCACTGGTAGCTTTCTTGAGGAATCTTTGGGTTTTATATACATAGTACCTATCATCTGCAATTAGATAGTTTTACTTCCTTTTGGATTTGCATGCCTTTTATTTCTTTTTCTTTCTTAATTGCTCTGGTGAGGACTTTTGATGCAATGTTGAATAGCAGTGATGAGAGCAAAAAGGGATTATTTTAAGGAGAAAGCTTTCAGTCTTTCACCATTGAGTATAAAGTTAGAATTTTGGTAAAGTGCATCAATGGAACAGCACACTTCAGTTGAATTTTATTAAGAAAAATAAAATATAAAGATGGTAAGTTATTAAAGGAGTCGCCATAATTTTTGCCCTCCAGCTACTCCTCAGATGGAAGGTTGGGCAAACTACTTCCATAGTGATACCGCCATGAAAACCTAAGGAGGAGTTGCTATGTGGTCCCACTCAACAGCACATAGCAGCAACATAGTAAGAGAGAATTAGGCTAGTCAGGCAGTCTTTTCTAACATAGTAGGCGGCTGACCTTATGTGGCATTTTGGAAGAGAGGTTAATGATTGGCGGACATTCAGGGGCATAAGTAGGGTGACATCATATGTAACAGTGTGATTATTCATGGTTAATCAGATGAGACTGTTTTTAATGGGGTTGGACTAAAAGCCATATTGATTGATGTGAGTTTGACCCTGATTGCCTGTGTTCAGAATAAAAAGGCTGACGATGATTGGTTCATAAGTGAGGTCAGTGATGCTGATTGAACAGAAGTCAAACTTGTTCTGGGGGTTACTTATTACCACGGCTACAGATCAGTCTCTTCCTAAGTTTGAGATGACTTCTTTTGTTCTTATGACCAGATGTTTTCTGGTTAAAAATGTTCTTTCATCAACTATATTCTAAATGACAACTGTTTCTTAGTCTAGGGTTGTAGACATTTTAAGCTGGGATCAAGAGGAATTGGTTCATAATTTCTCTTAGATGATGCCTCCCCTTTTAAATTCTTAGTTTAAACTACTAGAATTATCAGCCTAAGTTCTTTTAGTTTTTCATAACTTTTTTTGTTGTTGTTGTTTTAATTCTTTGGGCCTTATGCTCAACTCCTGAAATGATCATCTCTAGTGGGAATTTCTAGTTTCTTTGTAAATTTATGGAGGTATATGATGATAATAAGAAAAGTAATTTGAATTTCCTGTTGACAAATCCAATTTGTAATAATCAGTATAGATAGTAAGCTATGAAAGTGCAGAAAAGTTACTAAGTCATTTTATTTTCAAACAAAATCATAACTGATCAGATGGTGCTATTTTAATCTATATAGTATAGCATATAGTTATTTTTTTTAAAATGAGCTGTTTCTCCCCCAAGATACTTAGCTGATTTCTTCTTTCATGTTATACATGGCAAATCCTATTGTTAAAGCTTCCTTTTGATTAGGCATTATTATTTTTAAAAAGCAAAACCAAAAATATAGGGAATATCTAATTATTACTCCCCAGCTCTGGTGGCCCTATTCCTAAAGCATTGGACTGCTAACCAGAAGGTTGGTGTTCAAATCCATGAGTCACTTTGTGGAAGGAAGATGGGTCAGTCTGATTCCATGAAGATTCTGCCTTGGAAACTCTATGAGTATGAATCGACTCAATGGCAGTGGGTTTGTTTTTCTTTGGTTTTATCTAAGTCTGATGTTTTTAGGTCATGAGCTCCAGTCTGTTGCATAGTTTAACAATCAGAAAATTTCATATGTCATCCCTGTTTCATCTCTTGCTACTTGCATCCATGTGCTTTATACCTTCCAACTTTTTGAAAATGTGATAGAAACCATGTGCCTAATGTTTGTGTTCACATTCCAACCTCTCAGTAGAATGTTTTTCTCTCATTTTGTTGCCTAGTGAACTCCTCTGTTAAATATTCCCTCCTCTGAAGTGCCTTCCCTGGGATCAAATTTAAGTTCTCATGTATCATCTCTTACTTAGCACATTGTATCATTATTGTATATTTCCTGCCTTTGGAGTAGGGAGTGTGTATTTCCTTGGGTGTAGTTGGTACTTCATGACTGCTTTTTGTATTATTGAATGAATGAAGATGGGGATGAGTTGGAATTTAACAAAATAATTGTATGTGTGTATATACAGACACACACACACACACACACACACACACATAGTCAGTAGAATTATTATGATCCATTGTCTTTTATATGAATGTTTTTAAATATTAGTTCAGCCATACAAATTAAGAAAGTGAAGAAATATAAATGTGAAAAACGAACGTCAAAAGGATTTGCATTTACACCAGTGTTGGAGAAGGCTGATTCGCCAACTGGTGTTCCACAAGTGAATGATGATGGCACACAGAGTCAAGTAGGTCAGGATGAAGGAAGGTAAAGGATCTACATTCTTTATTTCCCTGTGGAAGAATGTTATTGATTACTTTTTCTGGAAATAGGTGAGTGTAGTGTCCAGGCCAAGGCAAGAAAATGCCAAACCATTTCACATGCTGCTGAAAGTTCATTAAGATGAGGATAAGTGACTTTGACATGGAGCATGTTCAATAAATGGTGGTTATGGAAGCCAAATGCAATGGATGAGTGTAGACATTTTTGCTAGGAAAGGCAATATCAAATTGGGTGATAACTGAAGAAGACGGGGTTTAAAAGAGTTAGTTTTGTTTTGTGTTTCAAGATGGGTGCTTTTAGAATATGTTTGTAGGCTGATAAAAATGATCCAGCAGAGAAAGACATGTTTATTAATTTTAATTTTGTTTGCATTTCTAAGTAGTAGAAAGCTTGCTGATTCAAATGTAAGATCTTTTAAAGATTTACACTAACAGCCCTTACTACTTCTATTCATGGATAGTTGTGTGGGTTTTATTTATTTATTTATTTTGCTGCTTATACTTGATTTCTTTCCAAGCTTGGCCATTTTTCCTTTTTCTTTTCCCCAAGCATATATTGTTTTGTGATAAAAGTTTGTTCATTCAGAATGGAATATTCTCATGTAATTTGAAATGCAGATGATGACTTAATGTTATATTATCATATGCTAATTTTAAAAACTATGTCATATTAAACATGCAAGCCCATAGGTCATACTGAATAATTTTTTATCACTCCTCGATGATTCAGATATTGTAATGCATTGACAGTATCTTCATGAATGATTATGATTCTGTAAGCTACTTTGAACTATCAGGTGATATCAACTTAATAGTTGTTAGATTCTAGGGGTAAGGAGAATTTTATAAATAATAGAGAAACAAACTGTTGGCAATCTGATAGTAATTAATTTTGGATTACAAAGTTTTAAAAGTACAAAACCATGTTGCCCTCTACATAACAGTCATTGACACATATCATGTTCTCAGTAATTGTTGAATGCATGCATAAACAATTGAATGAGTGAACGCTTGTCAATGAGTTTTCTTTGAAAAAGGTAATATTAAAAATAGGTTTTTGACTTTGCCACATTATAAAATATTTTATTTAAAAAATCTTTGCAAGATTCAGAAATTATCTGTAACTATAACCAGAAATGGAATGATAATATGGATTCATTTACTATGCTATTGCTTAAAAGCACTTAACAATTAATATTACTGACACAGTATATTCAGAACCACTTGCTTTGGAGATAAATTCCTGAGTTTTAATTCAGACTTGCAGGCTGACCAGTTAGTTATATGGCCTTGGTCAAGTTGCTTAGGCTGTCTGTGCCTCGCTTTCTTCTTTTGTAAAATACCTACCATATTACCTAACTTATAGAATTGTAGTGAGGATTCAAATGAGTTAAGACATGTAAAGTGCTTAAAATAATGATAGTAAGTCCTCAAAATGCTAACTAATGCCATCATTAAGTAAAGTTTTCCCTCATGTAATTACTTCAATACAGTGATAATTTCCAAGTAGGAATTACTGGTGTTCCAATAAAAACTTGATTTTCTTGAAAATAATTACAAGAAAACAACCTGCTTTATTTATTCTCCTCACATAATGGAACCTAAATTGTTTATCCTTTTGCTTTCAATATCACAAACCTTGATCTAAATTTAATACTTTTTAATAATAATAATATGAATATGCTTTGCCTGACCTTTAATATTTCTCTATTTATAGTTGAATTCGCATTGTAGGAAATTCTCATATGTTGAATTACCTGTAAACTTTCCTATGAATTGGAGAAATAATGTATTAATGTAGATATTGTCTATATACATACTTTCCAATAAATATCTTTTGCATTTGACATATTAGATATTTGCCTAAAAGCAATTGTTTGTTTTGTAGGCCTACAAAGGAAATACCTGATAAAAACAGCAAGGTATTGTAAAAAATATATTATTAAAAATATTACTCTGTAGTTGAAAAAATACATCTATAAAAGGTAATGTGAAAAAATGGAAAATCTTGTCTGGGTATAAAAGACATTGTTGTTGTTGTTGTTATGTGCCGTCGAGTCAGACCCGACTCATAGCGACCCCTCCTTGGTTTTCCGAGACAGTATCACTACGGAAGTAGATTGCCCCATCTTCCTTCCGAGGAGTGGCTGGTGGGTTTGAACCGCCAGCCTTCTGGTTAGCAGTCAAGTGCCTTAGCCACTATGCTACCAGAGATCCCATAAAATACATGGAATTTGAAAAAGAAATGATGTAGTTCAATGGACCTTGATAAAGTATCTTTTTGACAAGAAGTAATTATTTCAAGACCTAGACATAGTTTGATTTGGCTCATATCAAATGATGGATGTTTACTACCTTGTAAACTTAGTGTATACTAGAAATATTTTGGGGACTTAGTATTATTTATTTTTAGGTCCAAAAGCTACTGAATTCTAAGGATGACACTGATAACTCACCTCAGTCATCTCTAAGAGATTTAAAGGATTGCACATCTCGCCTAACTCTAATCATAAGGACTCTACATTGCTAAATGAGCAACTTGGAATGGATTGTAAAGGTAAGATTGTATGAGATTCTATTTTTATGTCTACTATGTAGTGTATATACACCAGCTTAGCACTGGACCATAGAGTAATGAAATGTATAGTGCCATTTATCTCAGCAATATGTTTTATGTTAAAATAGAATGAGAACTATTGTACACTCTCAGCTAAAGAGCTATGATAATTTCCACTGGACTTTACTCAGTATGAATGGTGCCCTCAGTCTTTGTTGACTTTGCTTCCCTTCTTTGCCTGGAATACTGCAAAAACCCCAGTCCTCTTTCCCATACATCCCAAATAACGGCCTATTGCAACCATAACTCTTACATATTTCAAAAACCTTCAGATTGGAACCCATAATAACCTTGAATGAAAACCCAGCAATCATGTTTGCTATAACCTTAAAGACCACACTCCTCTAGTTTGATCATTTCCAAGGAGCTTGGGCCATAAGCCAGATACAGGTAAGGGGAGAAAAAGCCCCCACCCAGGCAGGAAGCACAAAGCTAAGGTTATCAGCTGGATAAAGGTATGGGGAGAGAGACCTACAACACAGCCAGGAAGTGGAAGCCAGGGCCATCCTCTGAATACAGATAAGGGTCAGAGAGCCCACACCAAGGCAGTAAGTGGGAAGCCAGAGCTGATGGCCAGAAACAGGTTAGGGGAGAGAGAAGCCAAACCCAGACAGTAATTAAGAGCCAGTGCAGATGACCAGAACAGGTAGGGGCAGGCCAAGAAGTGAGTGAGCGATTTCGAACATCTAAGGGAGATAAACTTGTCTGTCACTCTGTCATATTGTGGTGGCTTGCGTGTTGCTGTGAGGCTGGAAGCTGTGCCACCAGTGTTTCAAATGTCAGCAGGGTTGCACATAGTGGACAGGTTTCAGTGGAGCTTCCTGACTGAGATAGACTTGGAAGAAGGGAGTGGCCATCCA
>NW_006922867.1:106918-108884 GCF_000298275.1 Orycteropus afer afer | reverse complement strand
ACACTCATCATCACAAAGGATGTTACAAGATATATCCTGAAGAATAATGCTGTCAATGATAGGATAATATCCACGTGCTTACAAGGAAGGCCATTTAATAGTACTATTATTCAAATTTACGTACAAACCATCAAAGCCAAACATGAGGAAATTGAAGATTTCTACCAACTTCTGCAGTCTGCAGTTGAGCAAATATGCAATAAGTTGTACTGATAACCACTGGTGATTGGAATGCAAAAGTTGGAAACAAGGAAGAATCACGTGTACTTGGAGAATTTGGCCTCAGAGATCGAAATAATGCTGGAGATTGCATGCTAGCATTTTGTAAGACCAACAACATATTCATTGGCAATACCTTTTTTTCAACAACCAAACATTGGCTATACAAGTGGCTTTCACCAGATGGAGAATGCAGGAGTCATATTGACCACATCTGTGGCAAGAGGCAATGGAAAATTTCAATATCTTCAGCCCAAACAAGGAGAGGAGCTGATAGTGGAACAGACCATCAACTGCTCATATGGATGTTTAAGTTGAAGCTGGACACAATTAAAACAAATCCATGAGAGCCAAAATATAACCTTGATTTTATATCACTCCTGAATTAAGAGACTATCTAAAAAATGGCTTTGGTGCATTAAACACCAATAACTGAAAACCAGAGGAATTGTGAGATGCCATCAAGAATATCATCCATGAAGAAAGCAAAAGGTCATTTAAAAGACAGGAAAGGAAGAAAAGACCATAATGGACATCAGAAGACAGTCTGAAACTTGCTCTTGAATGAAAGTAGCTAAAGCGAATGGAAGAAATGACAAGGTAAAGGAGCTAAACAGAAGATTTCAAAGAGCAACTGAAGAAGACCAAGTCAACTGTAATGAAATGTGCCAAGACCTGGAGTGAGAAAACCAAAAGGAAAGAACATGCATGGCATTTCTCAAGGTGAAAGTGCTGAGGAAAAAATTTAAGCCACAAGTTGCAATATTGAAAGATTCTGTGGGCAAAATATTGAATGATGTAGGAAACATCAAAAGAAGATGGAAGGAATACAGAGTCACTGAACCAAAAAGACCTGGTCGATCTTCATCCATTTCAGGAGGTGGCATGAGATCAAGAACCAATGGTATTGAAGGAAGAAGTCAAGCCACATTGAAGGAATTGGTGAAAAACCAGGCTCCAGGAATTGATGGAGATGTTTTAACAAATGGATACCACCCGAGAGGCATCTGTCTATGCCAAGAGATTAGGAAGGCAGCTACCTGGCCAACTGACTGGAGGTCCATATTTGAACCCATTCCAAAGAAAGGTGATCCCACAAAATGTGGAAATTGTCGAACAATATCATTCATATCACATGGAAATAAAATCTTACTGAAGATAATTCAAAAAGAGTTGAAGAAGTGTATTGACAGAGAATTTCCAGAAATGCAAGCTAGATTCAGAAGAAGATGTGGAATGAGGGATATCATTGCTGATGTCACATGGCTCTTGGCTGAAAGCAAAGAATACCAGAAAGATGTTTACTTGTGTTTATTGACTATGCAAAAGCATTTGATTTCGTGTATCATAACAAATTATGGATAACATTGAGAAGAATGGGAATCTCAGAACACTTAACTGTACTCATGAGGAACTTGTACATAGACCGGAAGGCTATTGTTCCAACAGAACAAGGGGACACTGAATTGTTTAAAATCAGGAAGGGAGTGTGTCAGTGTTCTATCCTTTCACCATACTAATTCATTCTGTATGCTGAACAAATAAGGTGAGAAACTAGACTATCTGAAGAAAAATGTGGCATCTCAATTGGAGGAAGAATCATGAACAACCTGCGATAGGCAGGTGACACAATTTTGCTTGCTGAAAGTTAGGATGACTTGAAGCACATACTGATGAAGATTGAAGACTACAGTTTTCAGTATGGATTACACCTCAGTATAAAGAAAACAGAAATGCTCACAACAAG
>NW_006922867.1:93242-105416 GCF_000298275.1 Orycteropus afer afer | reverse complement strand
CCTCTAAATCTTGAGCTTTGCTTTAAGATACAGTTACTCATAAACAGTTTAATCTTTTCTGATTTTGCCTTAATGATTTGGCAGGTGGGTTGAGAGTAGTGTTCAGTCCAGGGCTAATTATTCCCCATCACAAGGGAAGAAACTTTCTGAGTACCCAGTGAATGTCCTGTGAGTTTCGTGGGTTTTTCTAGTCTCGCTAGTAGAATCAAACATTATTCCATTTCCAATGTGAACACAGGCACCATTTTCTCAAAAATTTTCAAATATTTTTGTTTTCTAGTAGTTTCTTCATATTCATGCACTGTTTATTACTCTGGTCAATACCCAAGGGGGCCCCTCTACATATCTCTGCCTACATTGGTGGTCTCTGCTCTCTGGTGTTCTAACCTTTGACCTCTATATACACAGCTTCAGGACCTCAACACAAGGAGTCTGCTGGACCTTCTGTTTCTTCTGCCTATGTCATGTCCTGGCAACTGTCTCAAGACTGTGAGATGGATATTTTTAAAAATTTCTTGGTCTGTTTTGTGTCTTTCAGAGTTGATTGTCATTTATTGTCTGAAGTCCAGTGTCTTAAAATCATCATTTAATGTCTTGTGTCTGTTATATTTTTGGTCATTTCAGGTGGGAAGGTGAATCAGTACCTGCTAATACATCTTGGCTGGAAGTGGATTTCCACAGAGCTTCAGCACATGCTGTGTAGAAAATCTAGAATGTTCTTCCTCCCCTTTTGCTTAACTGCTTCCTGCTGAACCCTCAGTTTTCATTGTAGGCATCTGTTGCTCAGGGAAATCTTCCTTGGACTGATTCTGTAGTGATTAAGTTTGTGTGTCAACGTGGCTAAGTCTGGTTGAGTGGCTGGGCAGCTGGATGTAGTATTCCCCATGATGAGACTGGTAATGTCCTCCATGGTGGAATCTATGGTGACCAGCTGAGTAGCTGCCTCTAGGTATGTGGTCTGCTTCCCATGTGTAAGGAATAGCTTTGGGAATGGTCTCTAGCTTATGGCATGCTTTGACCCTGCATGTAGCCATGTTGTTGTCAGCAGCCTGCCATCTTTTCCAACCTTGTGACTTTCCATGAGTTAATGGCCTGCCGTGTTGTTTGTTAACATTGGCACTGTGCCTTTTTACTGGTAAACCTTTGGCTTGTCAGTCTCAGCAGCCAGCAGCTAGCTGTCTGAGTGAAGAAAAGCCTGTGGCTCCAGTGGGCTGAGAGCAGCAGGCAAAGCTGAAGCCCAAGTTTGAGGGGCTTTAACCCAGCCCCTAGAGCCTGGCACTTTGCACTTGGACTTAAAGCCTCCAAACTGTAAGAGAATAAACTCCTGTTTGTTCAAGCCATCCCATTTGTGGTATATTCTTATCAGAGTGGTACTAGGTAACCAGAACAAATTCTAAATCAAGTTTTGTTATGGGATCCTAGAACTCTGTTCTCTAAGAGTATCTGAATAACAGTTACCTCTTTACTTGTCTCCATCCTGTAGTAGATTTTAAGCTAAACAATAACAGGAATTTTGTCTTTTTGGTCTGCAGAGCTTAGTATAATGTCTTCCACATTAGATATTCAGTATATATTTGTTCAATGTATGAACAATTGTTCAATATATGAGTGTAAAATGAATGGGACTTTGTACACAAAAGGGCTCATATATATTAATTATGTTTTCATTTTTTCATTGATGCAGATTCTGTTAGTCTATTGAAAATGAAGGATACTATTCTCTTATGTGAAAGATTAATAAAACTAAAAACAAATCACTGTGAACGACTTATAAGAAAAAATAAAGAAACAGAAAATGAGGTTAGTCGACTACAACAGGAGCTATCAGAAACAAAAGAAATGAAATCACAGTTAGAGCATCAAAAGGTGGAATGGCAACAAGAACTCTGCAGTTTGAGGTAAAATCTTGGTTTTACAGAAATGTTTGAATGACTTACTTTTACCCTAAAGATATGTGGGAGAAATTTAGTCATTGCTAACTTAGCCCCTGGGATTTTACTGGGGAGAAAAATCCTCAGTCCTTAGGGATTATGAAATTCCTGAAATAATACACCAAGTCCCAAATGGTGAATACTTCTACTATTAATTAAACATAAATTCTTATAAATCATAATTTCAGTGGTTGTATGAAAGTCCACTATGTGTAAATCTCATTATTTATTGAACAAATTGAATTTTGGGTTGTTTTTCATTTTTCTGTACTATTATTATTCCTGTTACAACTCTCAACTGTCAATTTGTTGTATTGTGGTGGCTTGCATGTTGCTGTGATGTTGGGGGCTATGCCACCAGTATTTCAAATACCATCAGGTCATGCCATGGTGGACAGGCTTCAGTGGAGATTCCAGGCCAAGATAGCTCAGGAGAAGGAAGGGTCCATCCATTTCTGAAAGAATTGACCAGTGGAAACCTGATGAATAGCAGTGAAACACTGTCTGATATATTACTGGAAAACTTTATGAACAGCCCTGAAACACTACCAGATCTAGTGCCAGAAGATGAAGCCCTCAGGTTGGCAGGCACTCAGAATACGATTGGGGAAGAGCTTGTCTCCTCAGAGTAGCGCTGACCTTAATGATGTGGGTGGAGTAAAGCATTCAGGACCTCCATATGCTCATGTGGCATGATCCAAAATGGGAATAAATAGTTGCAAACATCCATTAATAATCAGAACATTGAATGTATGAAGGAAAAATGTAGGAAAATGGGGAGTTGTCAAAAATGAAATGGAACATATCAAGATTGATATCTTCAGCATTAGTGAGCTGAAATGAACTGGTTTTTGCCATTTAAAATCAGATAACCAAATGATCCTCTCTGTTGGGAATGAAAAATTGAAGAGGAATGGTGTGGCATTCATCATCACAAAGAATGTTTCAAGATCTATCCTGCAGTACAATGCAGTTAATGATAGGATAATATCCAAATGCCTACTAGGAAGGCCAGTAAATACTATTATTATTCAAAGTTACACACCAACCACCAAAGCCAAAGATGAGAAAAATGAAGATTTTAATAACTTTTTAAGTCTGAAATTGACCAAACATGCAATCACGATGTATTGATTATCACTGATGGTTGGAATGCAAATGTTGGAAACAAGGAAGAATCACCAGAAGTTGGAAAATATGGCCTTGGTGATAGAAACAGCACTGGAGATTGCATGATAGAATTTTGAAAGACCAATTAACTATTTATTGCAAATACATTTTTGAACAACACAAATGATGGCTATACAGGTGGGCTTCACCAGATGGAGTACACAGGAGTCATATCCACTACATCTGTGGCAAGAGGTGATGAAGAAGCTCATTATCTTCAGCCAAATAAAGGCCAGGAGCTGATTGTGGAACAGACCATCAACTGCTCATATGCAAGTTCAAGTTTAAGGTGAAGAAATTAAAACAAGTCCATGTGTGCCAAATAGGACATTGATAATATCCTTTCTGAATTGAGAGACCATCTAAAGAATAGATTCAATGTATTAAACAACAATGACCAGGAGAATTGTGGGATGATGATAAGAAGAACATCATCCATGAAGAAATCAAAAGGTCATTAAGAAGACAAGAATGGAAGAAAAGACCAAAATGGATGTCAGAAAAGACTCTGAAACTTGTCCTTGGGTGGAGAGTAGCTAAATCAAATGGAAGAAATGACAAGATAAAAGAGTTGAATAGAAGATTTAAAAGAGCAGCTGAAACAGACAAAGCCAATTACTATAGTGAAAGGTGCAAAGACCTAGAGTAAGAAAACCAAAAGGGAAGAACAAGCTTGGCATTTCTCAAGCTGAAGAACTGAAGAAAAATTTCAAGCCTCGAATTGCAATATTGAAGGATTCTATGGGCAATATATTGAATGATGTTGGAACCATCAAGAGAAGATGGAAGGAGTACACAGAGTCATTGTACAAAAATGAATATTTGATGTTTGTCCATTTCAGGAGATGGCATATGATCAAGAACCAATAGTAATGAAGGAAGAAGTTGAAGCTGCACTGAAGGAACTGGCAAAGAAGAAACCTCCAGGAATTGACAGAATACACACTGAGATGTTTCACCAAATGGATGCCATGCTGGAGGGACTCACTTGTCTAGGACAGAAATTTGAAAGACAGCTAGCTAACTGGCCCACTGACTGAAAGAGATGCATATATGTACCCATTCCAAAGAGAGTTCATCCCCCAGAATGTGGAAAATGTTGAAGAATATCATTAATATCACATGCAAGTAAAATGTGCTGAAGATGATTCAAAAATTGTTGTAGCAGTATATCAGCATAGAACTTCCAGAAATACAAGGTGGTTTCAGAAGAGGACGTGGAAAGAGGGATATAATTGCTGATGTGACATGGATTTTGGATCAAAGCAAAGAATACCAGAAAGATGTTTATTTCTGTTTGTTTCATTGACTATGCAAAAGGTTTCAATTGTGTGGGTCATCAGAAATCATGGATAACATTGAGAAGAATAAGAATTCCAGAACACTTGATTGTGTTCATCGGGAACCTGTATATAGACCAGGAGGCTATCATTTGAACAGAACAAGGGGATACTGCATGGTTTCTAATCAGGAAAGGAGTGCGTCAGGGTTGTAACATTTCACCATACTTATTCAATCTATATGCTGAACAAATAATCTGAGAAGCTGGACTATATGAAAAAGAGTGTGGCCTCAGGATTGGAGGAAGACTCATTAACAACCTGTGATACACAGACGACACAACTTTGCTTGCTGAAAGGGAGGATGTCTTGATGCACTTACTGATGAAGATTAAAGAATTCAGTCTGCATGATAGATTAAAAGTCAACATAAAGAAAATGAAAATCCTCACATCTGGACCAATAAGCAGCATCACAATAAATGGAGAAAGGATTGATGTTGCTAAAGATTTCATATTATTGATTCCATAATCAGCAGCAATGTAAGGAGCAGTCAAGACATCAGACAATGTACTGCACTAGGCAAATCTGCTGCAAAAGACCTCTTTCAAGTAATGAAGAGCAAAGTTGTCTCCTTGAAGACTAAGGTATTCCTAACCCAAGCCATGGTCTTTTCAATCACCTTGTATACATGTGGGAAAACAAAACAAAAATCAAACAAACAAACAAACAAACAAAAAAAAACCTCAATGCCTCACTGCTGTCCAGTCGATTTGGATCCATAGAGGCCTGTCCTTGGGTTTCTGAGGCAGTATCTGTACAGAAGAGATACTCCTTCCTTCCGGGGAGTGGCAGGTGAGGAGTTTGAACCATGAGCCTTCTGGTTAGCAGTCAAATGCCTTAGGCACCACCGACCAGAGCTCCCCATATGCATGTGAGAGCTGGACAATGAGTAAGGAAGACAGAAGAAGAGTTGATGTTTTTGCATTGTGGTGTTGGCAGAGAATTGTGAAATTACCATGGACTTTCAAAAGAACAAACAAATTTGTCCTGCATGAAATGCAGCTGGAATGGAAGCGAGAATGGAAAGACTTCATCTTACCTGTTTTGGTCATGTTGTCAGAAGGAGCCATTCCCTGGAGAAGGGATATCATGCTTGGTAAAGTGAAATGTCATTGAAGAAGAAGACCCTCAATAAGATGGAATGACACAGTGGCCTCTATGATGGGCTCAGGTAGAGCAAGGATTGTAATGCTGGCGCAGGACCGGCCAGTGTTTCATTTTGTTGTGCACAGGGTCCCTATGAGTTGGACCTGACTTGAGAGCACCTAAAAACAAGAGCAGCATTATGAGTCCTTTTAGGAGTATCTTTTATGTAAATATATTTTTTTCTACATTTCTGATGACTTACTTGTCAAAAAATTCTTCAATACAGAATTACTTGATTAAAATATAGAAACTTTTAAAAAAGGTCTTTCATCCATAGTTCTAAATTACTTTTCACAAAGTTTATATTAACTTACAATTCCACCAGCAAAATACAAAATGACTATTTTTCTCAAACTAAAATCTTTAAGTACTCAATTTTATTTTTAACATGCGTGTAGAAAGAAAAGTAAAATGGGAAAGGATTACAGATTATTTTATTCAATGTCTTTCTCATACATAAAGTAAACCCTTTGCCTTAGAGTAGATTCTGACTCATAGTGACCCTAAAAGACCCTATTGGACTGCCCCATAGGATTCTATCAAACATAGATAAAGTTAATTCAGAGTTCTGTATTGAAAGCAGGAGCTCTGGTGGCATAGTGCCTAAGGCAATTGACTGGTAAGCAGAAGGCTGGTGGTTCAAACCGACCAGCCACTCCTTGGAAGGAAGTTTGGGCAATCTACTTCCATAGTGCTACTGCCTCTGAAACCCAAGGAGGGGTCTCTACGAATCAGATCCAACTCAATGGCAGTGGGTACGTTGAAAGCACATATTTTTTTCTTTTTCAATTAATTAATATGGATCCTGTCTTGGTCCAAAGGGGATTTAAAGATGATTAGTAAGATAATAACCAACCAGATAGGATAAGTTGAAAATGTGACTAAATAAAAAATATCAAAATGTGGGGTGACAGACATTAGAGCACCTCGCCTGGTGTTGGATTAGATTACCAATATGCAGCTCTATATTGTGTAAAAGGAAACTGAAGGTGCTGTTTTACAATGTCAATCATTTTTAGGTGTATCTCTAATACTTCATTTTTGTGAAATCTTTTAAATTTATTTGTAGTGAATTTATAATATTTAAACAACAATTTCTCCTGCTAATTAGTTCATTCTTAATTATCTACCCAAATGCAGAAGTAATTATACCGATGTGGGAAAAAAGGATAAAGTTAACTCTCATTTTACTGAAAATTTTCAAAATTCCTTTCCAATAATATTTACCAGAGTTACTTGTAAGAAAACTTACCAAATAGCAGTATGTCCTTTCATTATAACCTTGTAAGAATATATTGCTTTTGGACAAGTTTGAAATGAGAAACTAAAACTAGAAGGATTAGGAAGGAAAAAATTAGAAAAACAGAATTTCATAAACTAGATAGACGCTAACATATTCAAAGAGCCAGGGTACAAAATGAAGTTTTTATTTTCTAAGAAATGAATTTTAAGATGAGCATATCTAAATGCAGATTCACTTTGAAAGACGAACAAGAGAGGAGAAGAAGCACTGATGGCTTGTACGAAATGATTAGAGACAAATTGAGAAGAAGAAAAGAGCAATATAAGAAACAACGTGAAGTGAAACAAGAACTTGAGCTGTCTATGAGGACCCTAGAGACAGACTTGAAGACTGTGAAAAATCATTTGCATCAGGTCAGTTAATGTTTGGTAAAAATGTGTTCTGACTTTATTTCATCTGTTGATTTATTTTATATTGTTTAAGATAAACCAAAAGTGTTTCTGCATCCTAAATATGAACTATAATATTATAGCTAAAACAATTAATTTATTGTTCTCAGTGTATGTTTTCTGAATGAAGTGATTAAAGGTCAAGCTAAATTAAATGTAATCATTGACATAAATCCTAATTTTGGCATTTTTATGTTAAAATATATGTCAAATAGCTATGGGCTAAAGAGGCAAGGAAGCCACATGCCACATCTCCTGACCTCCTCTAACCGCCCAAGAGGAAGAGAGAGTCAGCATCATTAGTAGCCCAAGGCCTATTCCTGGGAGGCCAAACATGCTGCCTTCCTCTAGCCCTTTCACCAACCCTGACACCAACCATCCCTCCCGAATCACTAACCACCTTTCTCCTGGATTCAATAATTCACTGAAGTGGGCACACAGAACTCACACATTATGGTGTTTATTAGGGAACACCAGGCTACAATTCAAGTTCAGGAAAAATGCCCAGTCTCTTCCCCAGCCTGCCATCTCTCAGCTGACAGTTTCTCACAGTCTCTCTCCCAGCTGTGTGTGTCCCTAGGTGTGTCTGTCAGCAATGCATGTCTTTTGTGTCTCTTTCCCAGCAGCATGTGTCTCTCAGGAGCGCGTGTCTCTTTCAGCAGCATGTCCTTCTTAGACAGCAGTCAGAGAGACCTCTGCCTCTAGGACGCCTCCTTTGGAGCCCGCCAGAGTGGCCAAACCAAGCAATCATAACAGAATTCTAAGCACCTGAGGCAAGGAACCTCCCAGAACATTACTTTGTGCTGCTCCCAGCAGAAATACGCCAGGTGGCTGATTTTAACAATTAGGAGTTACTCAGTTCCTCACAGTAAATTCCACCATGGAGTTTACAAAGACTTGTGACTAGAAAAGCCATGCCAGGTAATTTACTACAGCGCATTATGAGACTATTATAATACAAACCCACTGACATTGCATTTGTTCCAATTCATAGGGACCCTTTTGGGCTGAGTAGAAATAACTGCCCCATAGGTTACCAAAGGCAGTAATTTTTATACAAGCCAAATTTCTCCCACAGAGGGTCTGGTTAGCAGTCAAATGGTTTAACCATGATGCTGGCCACCAAGAGGAAAAAAGAAAACTCATGACCATCATACTGATTCATAGTGGTATATTGACACCCATTGGTTTTCTTGGGCTGTATATCTTTTTGTTTGTTTAATTTTTAGTATGAATTGGCTGAAAGTTTACAGAGAAATTCATTTTCTGTACAGCAGTTCATACACATTTTGTTTCATGACATTGACTGCAGTCCCCACAATATAACAGGCCTCTTCCCACTTCTGCCCAAAGTTATGTCTTCCTTGTGTCCTTCTTTCCTATCCAATCCTGCTCCCTGTGCTATCTCCATGTGCAAATACTGCCCTGTTTTCTCCCATGATTGGTTATTGCAAAGACCATATCCAACTGATGTAAATATTCACACTATATGCCTGCCTATTGTTTTGCTAGAAGCCAGGAGAGTGAGGTCACTTTCAGGCCTGAGGGGTAACTAGGGGCCATAGTTTCAGGGGTTTAACTAGGCTCTATCAGATGAGTAAGGCTGGTCTATTTTTATCACTTTGAGTTTTGTTCTCCATTGTTCTCCCACTCTGTCCAGGATCTCCTGCACTGATCCATTTCCAAGTGGTTGACAGTGGTAGCCTGGCACCATCTAGTTCTTAAGGTCAAATGATCATATAGGCTGAGGTTCACAAGGCTCACTAGCCCCTTGGACTAATTGTTTCCATGGAACCTTGGTTTTCTTCATTCTTCTTTGCTCTGGACCAGGAGACACCCATCATTGCATCTACATTACTGCTTCCCAGCTTTTAAGACCCCAGTCACTTCTCACCAAATTAAGATCTTGAACAATGATTTTGTGTAGTTTGTTAGACCATATGAGCTTGATCTTGTCTGCGACCACCGTCCTGAGCCCACAGGTCCAACAACTCACTCCATCAAGGTGGTTGATTGTACTTAAAAAATTATCATAACTTTACCGCTGTTAGTTCTGTTATGTGGACATTCTTACAACACAAATGCACACATAGAGATATCATCTGCCAACCTTATATATGGTCTTGGGTATATTCTCTTTTGCCTAGACATACCTGATCATTCAACCTGTCTACCCATATATGTATTTACCTGTATATTAATGTTTCTTATCCCTGATAACGCAGTACTGGGTATGTAAAAGTGTTTCTCTTTATTTTCTGCACCTCTTGTACATCTCTCTGTGTCTTCCTTTTCCTTAGTATCATTGTGTTGGTCACTCACTTTTGGTGTATTGCCTTCTCTTCACCCAAATCAATACTTTTCTCTACTTATCTATCTGTGTTCCCTCCCTTCCCCTCTCCTCCCTTCTCTGGTTTTCAGCCAAGAAAGTTTCCTTCCATATATAAAACTTCCATTGATTTTTTACAACAGTGAACTAACACTATATTTTTCCTTCTGTGGTTAACTTTTTTCACTTAGTGTAATGTCTCCAAGTTCATTAACATTATGCAGCATTTCACAGTTTCAATATACTTATGTGTTGCACAGTATTCCACTGTGTGTATGCACCATGGTTTGGTCATCCATTCTTCTGTTGATGGACACTGAAGTTGTTGCCATCTCTTTACTATTGTGAATAGTGCTGCAATGAACATGGGTGTGTATATACTATTCATGTCCAGCCTTTCTGTTCTTAAGAGATATTCCCAGTAATGGGATTGCTGGATCAAATGGCATTTCCAACTTTTTAAGAAATCTCCACACTGATGCCCACAGTGGTTGTATCATTTTACAGTCTCACCATCAGTGTATGAGAGTCCTAGTCTCTCCACATCCTCATTAGCATTTATTATATTTTGTCTGGTTGCACTGCTATTAGTGCTAGGATGAGATGTTATCTTGTTGTCATTTTGATTTACATCTCTTTAATGTCTAGTTAATGATCATGGACATTTCTTCACGTGTTTGTTGGCCTGCTAAATATCTTCTTTGGTGAAGTATCTGTCCATGTCCTGTGTCCATTTGTTATTTGTGTGGTTTGTCTTTTTGATGTTGAGGAGTTTTCTATACATTTTAGAGGTAAGTCCCTTGTCAGATATGTCATGGCTGAATATTTTTTCCCGATCTCTACATTCTCTTTTTACTCCTTTGAAGATGCCTTTTGAGGTGCATAAAAATTTAAGTTTTAGAAGGTCCCAATCATCTAGTTTATTTTCTCTTGTTTGTGCACTTTGTGTCATGCTTGATAGTCTATTTATGCCATGAAATAGGGCCCCTTTTTTTCCTTGATGGACTTTATTGTTTTAGGTTTCACCTTTAAGTCTTCTATCCACCTGGAGTTAGTTTTCGTGTATGGTGTAAGGTATGGATCTTATTTCATTTTTATGTTAATGGATATGCAGTTTTGCCAGCATCATTTCTGAAAGAGACTGTCTCTTTCCCTTTTATTGGATTCTGGCCCTTTGTCAAAGTTCAGCTGACTGTAGGTCGATGGATCGATTTCTGGGTTCTCAGATCCATTCTCCTGGTCTGTGCGAGTCTGTCATTTTAAAAGTACCAGACAGTTTTGACTATTGTGGCTGTATAGCAGTTTTTGAGATGTGGGACTGTGAGACCTGCTTTGTTCTTTTCACTCAATAGTGCATTGCTTTCCTTTCCATAAAAAAATAGTGATTGGTTGTCCCATATCCTTAAAGAATGTTGACGGGATCTTGATTCAAATTACATTGAATGTATAGATTGCTTTGGGTAGTATTGACATTTTCAAATGTTCAATTTTCCTATCCACAGGCATGGTGTGGTCTTCTATTTATGTATATCTCTTATGGTTTCTTGAAACTGTGTTTCTTAGCTTTCTATGTACAGGTCTTTTGTGTATCTTGTAAGATTTACTCCCAAGTATTTTTTTTTTTTTTTAGTAGCTATTGTAAACGGTATTGATTTCCTTATTTCTTTTTCAATTATTTTTCGTTTGTTTTGCTTTCATGTATCTGACTAAGCAGGACACTGTGTCCAGTATTGGCTAGTTTTCAGCATTTGGGCATTCACTATCTGTTTCCTGGTAGGTATGATAGACAATGAGATTGTGCATGTATCTGTGTTAGCTGTTCATGAATAGCCATTAAGGGTGACATGGGCTGGTACTGGCTGTTGTCTATTGTTGGTCAGATGGTGCAGAAGCTATTGGTGGTTGTCACTCACTATGTGGGGCTTTAGGAAGTGCAGGTATGATTGAGTCATATTGGCAGTGTTACTCTATCCCACTCATTTAGAAAAAAACACAGCAAAAAAAAAACCAAAGAAATTAAGAGGGAGAAAAATAAGCCATGTAAACAAGCAGGAACAATTGTAAAAAATATGTACAGAGCTAAGGCTGTTGGTGTGGAGTGGCTGTATAGATTAGATACTAACTATAAACCCATTTGCAATTAATTTACTTTCAGAAGAATATAGTATTATGTGGAAAATTCCAACAGATTGCATAAAATTCTCTCACTGCCATTGACTCAGATCTGACTCCTAGTGACCCCTCCTTGAGTTTCCGAGGTGGTATCACTATGGAAGTAGATTGCCTAACCTTCCTTATGGAAGTGGCTGGTGGGTTTGAACCATCAGCTTTCTGGTTAGTAGTCAAATGCCTTATGCACTATGCTACCGGAGCTCCTAGAATTTGGTAAAAATGTGTTTTGGATCATAATGATTTCATGTGTTTGAGAGGGTAATATATTTAATAATTTTAATATGTGCACAGTGAAGGCTCTTATTGTAGGACGGCTGTATAACCTAGCAATCAAACTGATTGTCTTAATGTGAAAGGTATTGATTTTTCAAATGTAGTCAAATGTATTAAT
>NW_006922867.1:80156-83256 GCF_000298275.1 Orycteropus afer afer | reverse complement strand
AAAATGGTTGCAGCAGGATATTCACAGGGAACTTCCAGAAATGCAAGCTGGATTCAGAAGAGGATGTGGAATGAGGGATATCATTGCTGATGTCAGGTAGATCTTGGCTAAAAGCAAGGAATACCAGAAATATGTTTACTCGTATTTTATTGACTATGCAAAAGCACTTGATTTTGTGGATCATAACAAACTATGGGTAACATTGAGAATAATGGGAATGCCAGAACACTTGAATGTGTTCCTCAGGAGCCTTTACTTAGAACGGGAGGCTGTCGTTCAAACAGAATAAAGGAATATTGCATGGTTTAAAATCCGGAAGGGAGTGCATCAGGGTTTATCCTTCCACCATAGTTACTCATTCTGTTTGCTGAGCAAATAAGCTGAGAAACTGGACTATGAGAAGGAAAATGCAGCACAGGATTGGAGGAAGACTCATTAACAATCTGCCATATACAGATGACATATCCTTGCTTGCTGAAAGTGAAGATGACTTGAAGCACTTACTGATGAAATTCAAAACTCCAGTCTGCAGTATGGATACACATCAACATGAAGAAAATTAATATCCTCCCAGCTGGACCAATAAGCAGCATTGCAATAAAGGGAGAAAAGATGGAAGTTTTCAAAGATTTCATGTTACTTGGTTCCATAGTGAACATCCATGGAAGCAGTAGTCAAGAAATCACATGATATATTGCCTTGGGCAAAACTGCTGCAAAAGACCACTTTCAAGTGTTGGAGAGCAAAGATGTTATTTGAGGACTAAAGTGTGCCTGACCCAAGCCATGTGTTTTCAGTCACCACATATGCCTGTGAAAGCTGTACAATGAATAAGGAAGACTGAAGAAGAGTTGATGCTTTTGAGTTGTGGTGTTAGCAAAGAATACTGAAAGCATCATAGATGGCCACAAAAGCTAAGAGCTGCATCATGGAAGAAGTGCAGCTGGAAAGCTCCTAGGAAGCAAAAATGGCTAGACTTTGTCTCAGCTATTTTGGTCATGTTGTCATAAGGTATCATTCCCTGGAAAAGGATATCATGCTGGGTAAAGTGGAGGGTCAGCAAAGAAAGGGAAGGCCCTCAAGGAGATATATTTACAAAGTGGCTGCCAACTATGGACTCAAGTATAGTAAGGATTGTGAGGCTGATGCAGGACTGGGCCATGGTTCGTTCTGTCGTACATAGGGTCACTATGAATCAGAACTGACCTGACAGCACCTAACAATGACCACATTTGCCTGAAAGTTGAGCCATAGGGATGAATTCAGTTTACAGGGTATCTGGGGGCAAAAGTCTTGGGAGTTTCACTGGCCTCTGTCAGACCAGTACATCAGAAAACCAAATTCATGGCCATCAAGTTGATTTCAATTCATAATGACCCCAATTGGTTGCCAAGGCTGTACATATTCATCAGAGCAGACTGCCCGATCTTTTATCCACAGAGCAGTTGGTAAATTTGAACCACAAACCCTTTGGTTAACGAAAGATTCCTTAACAACTATATCACGAGAACTCCATTCAAGTCATTAAGCCTAGTCTTTTTTTATGATTTTGAATTATGTTTCACAAATTTTCCTCACTCTCACCAGGACCTCCTATTGTAATTTCATTTGAAGCAGAAAGTATGAGATAATTATATACACACAGACAAACACACACAGACAGCCTTTTGATTGTATTACTATTTAGGTTTTTCTTTGTTTTCAAAGAAAATTCTGATATGTCATTTTCTTGAGTGCCAACTAAAGTCTTTTTTGTTTTACTTAGGTTACTAATAGTCATGGAAAAGAAGAAGAGCTATTGCATAAAATCCACATGTTGCAAGATGAAATTGACATGCTAAAACTGGAAGTAAATACATTAAAAAACCAGAACCAAGAAAAAGAAAAAAATATATTCGAGGACATTTCAGTGGTAAAAGAAAAAAATGATGATCTTCAAAAGGCAATCAAAGAGAATGAGAAAATTCTAACAGAAACCGTATCTCAATATTGTGGAAAGCTTAATGTTCTGAGAACTGAGAATGCAATGCTAATGGAAAAAAAAATGATGATCTTCAAAAGACAATCAGACAGAATGAGAAAATTCTAACAGAAACCATATCTCAGTATTGTGGAAAGGTTAAAGTTCTGAGAACTGAGAATGCAATGCTAACACAAGAAAATGATGATTTTCAAAAGACAATCAGACAGAATGAAAAAATTCTAACAGAAACTGTATCTCAGTATTGTGGAAAGTTTAAAGTTCTGAGAACTGAGAATGCAAAAAGAAGAAAATGATGATCTTCAAAAGACAATCAGAATGAGAAAATTCTAACAGAGACAGTATCTCAGTCTGGTGGACTGCTTAATGTTCTGACAAATGAGAATATAATGCTAACCTCTAAATTGGAGAATGAAAAACAAAACAAAGAAAGACTGGAAACTGAAGTTGAATCATACCTATGTAGGCTGACTGCTGCTACATGTGATCATGATCAAAGTCAGGTACCAAAAAGAAACATAGAATTTTATTTGCAGAGAGCAAGAGATGAGTGCTTTCATTTACAGGACAAAATGAGTTTTGATTTGTCTACCCTAAGAGATAACAACACGACTCTAACCGAACAGCTGTCCAGCGCTGAAAGCAATTTCAGTAGCCATGAAACTGAGTTACATCATGCTATAGATGCTCTAAGAGAAAAGATGTTGATTTTAGAACCCTTTAAGAGAGACCTAAGCCAAACACAGGGTCATGTGAAGGAAATGTGTCAATACTTACAAGATAAAGTAAATACACTCAATGGAAAACTAGAGTCCCTAGAGAAAAGATCATCCCAACTAGAAAGTGAAAATATGTTGCTTCGACAACTACTGGATGATGCATACATCAAAGTTGACATTAAAGAAAAGATGGTAATTGATATGCAAGGCCAATTGCATGATATTGTAAAAAAGCTTCAAGGTGAAAGTGAAAAACAAAGACTTAAGCTTGAATAGAGAAATAAGGAGTTAATGAGTGAATATAATCATTTAAAAGGACAGATGGAAAAGTATGAAAATGAGAAAGTAGAAAGAGAAGTAAGTATGGAGAAATAGAAGTGTTTTTCAAAGTTCCTGAAAA
>NW_006922867.1:76650-78106 GCF_000298275.1 Orycteropus afer afer | reverse complement strand
AAAAAAAAAAAAAAAATGTTTCCAATCCACTGTTTCCCTGAATGTGGGACATAGAAGGGTTATAGTCTGAAACAGCAACAAGATCCACCCGACATGTAGAGGATGAGGCTCAGAGTGGGAAGCACAGGTTTCATTGAAAGTGGCAGGAGACACACAACTGCTTCTAGAAGTAACCAATTCTCCATTTATTGAGCAGTGTTTGAGGCTAGAGAAGAACTTCCAATATTGGGCACCTCCAATCTTTTGGTTTACCACATGGTCACAGTCAATACCTGTATGACTAACAAAAACCCAGTCACACCTCAGGCCACAAGCCCTCGTAGAGTTGATAGAACAAACGTTTAGTGACATCAATGGCTCCTGAAAGCTAACTACGGCAGGACCGACAATCACCTGCCACCAAGGCTCTCTGAATAAGATATATCAGAATATCAACAGTGGCCTCTGGGGAATGGAAATGGTGTCCACGTCACAGGTCACGATGTGTGCGTCTGGACACAAGTGTGAACGGACTGTCAAGCCAACTGCCAGATGAGACATCTAGTATCCAGAGTGAAAGCACTAAAGAGAGTAGGCCAAATGAAAGTGCAGGCGATATTGAACAAAAAGGGAAAGATGTCCAAAGGGCTTCCCCTCCGATAGTCAAGGAAGTATTGGAAGAATTAAGTGGAACGGGGCCAAAACTGGAGTGGGGATTCGAGTAGAGGAAAGGGTTTCGAGAGAGGAGTCCTTAGGGTTGGAAGAGGGTCCTTAAAGGGAGAAAACCCTAGGATGGGTCTCAGTGGGGTCTCCAGGGAGTTGCCTGTGACTCTGGACACTCTCTGGCCACCTGGGGTGGCTGCAATTTGAGACCTCTCCAAATATGCACTCACCAATGCCTGGGCAGAGCCTTCGTGAACTCTTCCACAGGGGAGAAGGAGGCATGACTACTGTCCCCCAGCTCCTTGTCTATCTCCTGTCCGAAGTCCTGCAGATACAGTGAGCAGTGGCCACCTCTGGAGGTATCCAGGGCCCTTTGAGTTTGAGGCCTCCCCTTGCTGCCCATCCGATCCTGCTACCAGATTGGCCATCAGAGGAGGTTTCAGTTCTCTGTCTGTCACCATGTGCTGGGTGTTGGGTGTGAACCATGACATTCTGCTATATGGGTTAAATGCTAGAGGTTCTCAGAACAGTGTTCATATGTCCTTATCAGGAGCAGGAAAGGGTGCACTCTCTTAGACGCACAGCTGGAAAGGAAAGACCCACTGGCAGGAAATGATCATTATAGCCAGCATGAGATAAAGACCACATAATACAAAACTTGAAAAGTCACTCAGCCATGGCTAAACACATTCTACCAGCCCTCTCCTATCTCAAAGTGCACAGGGCAGGGGAGAGCTTAATCAGAGAGGAGGAAGTCCTGGGACAAAGGCTCAAGATGTCTACCTCTGACATCTGACGAACCAGGGTCATCCAC
>NW_006922867.1:71461-76382 GCF_000298275.1 Orycteropus afer afer | reverse complement strand
CTCAACCCACAATACTCCCAAATGGATCAACTACTCCCAGTCAGTTGCAAAGTCCTGGTCATGACCAGCAGAAGGAACCGATGATGGGGAGACATCATGAGGATGGAGCCACGGAATTCCCTCAACAACTACTAGCTAGGAGACAGCACCACTGTGATCATCTTCATCGGCACCTGCCCCTACCGAGTCTTTATCGATCACGTGACACCTCTCTTTCCGATCCCCTCTGTTAGTCCCAAGGTGAGCCTGCCTCATCGTCAGAACATTAGGCCTCATCACTTCTGTCCTCCCTTCCTCCCGAAACCTCACCTGATGTCCCATGAGGACAAGGTCAAGTTTAGCCACAAGGAATGGTTTGGGGCTGACTAGGAGGGATCAGAGTGGTGGCCTATCCTGGCTCACACTGACTCCGGACACCTCGTGGTATGTTCAACTTTCTTCTGGCAGATGGTGGCCACAGTCTTCAGGGGTGAAAGTGGAGCCGTCTTCTGAATCAACCTCACAGGTTCCAACTCGTGATTACCAGAGAAAACAGGGACACATGGTGGTTCACCAAGTGCCTTCAGTGAAATGAGCCAGGCCGTGTGCCACCAACACCTGGTTGCCTGGTGACACGTGTTCCAAATTCTATTGGTCTCCATTGTCAAGAAGATGACATCGTAGCTTGCATACCTGACTTAAGCCCTCTACTCATGGAAATCAATGCTAAAAATCCCACTGGTTGCCAAACTCGCAGTTCTCACAGCATCACATCCATACCCGGACACACTGACAGCAATCCACCCCAGTCCAAAGGAGCCGGAGAAGACCTAGGTTCAGCCAGGTCCACAGCTTTCAGCACACTGAGATGGCTTCACACACGGATCCTCCGTCTTCACCAATTTATCACCCTGGACAAGTCAACGAGTGTTTCTCGGCCACTCAATTGCAACCTGGTTGAGCAGCATAGCCTCTGAGACATAGGTTTCCGCAGGAGTTAGGTATATAAAAGGTTGTTGTTGTTGTTGTTGTTGGGGACTCTCATTACCCACTCCTTGTCATCTCTCACCCTATTGCCTTCTCTCTCATTACACAGGGTCTCATCACTTCTCTCTCTACCTCCTAACTCACAACACCAGTGCTACCTCCTGACCCTCCTGACTCCTTTCACCTGCACCTGGGAGTTCTCCAGCCCTTTCCTGCCTCTTCAACTCCTATCACTTTCCTGCTTCTTGATCTCACCCAACACACATTCCTTATACTGGAATTTTCTTCTCAGTTGTCCTTTCACCTCTGCCAATTTTCACAACCACAGGCACTCAGACAAACACATGGGCACAAATGCTCATCACAGAAACATCCACAGAAGTCAAAAGATGCAAACATTCCAAATGTCTGTCCGGAAATGATGAAGTCAACCCAATACAGCATACCTATGATACCTTTCACTCACCGAAAGGAATTTCCAAGTAAAACACGGTCCACATTGATGAGCATCAGAAATATTGATGACTAACTGACAGGTGTCAGACACTAAAAGCCACGTAGCATAAGAAGAAATTTAAATGAAAAATCCAGAGTGGGTAAATCCACTGACACACACAGGGAAGTTTGGGTATACTGGGGCTGCACGGGGCATAGGGGCGAGAGGGAAATTCTTGACTACCAAGGTTCTGTCTGGCGCGATGTCCTTGCTCTGCTAGTAGACCTGCCATTGTCTGCCAACCTTCTGATGGTAGTTAAAGGTAAACAACGGTATAGTTGAAAATCATTCAAAAAAGGGAAATCATTGTATGTCAGATCAAAACCCAGTATTGGACTCAACAATCAAGGAAACTTAAACCAGAAAAGTCAACGTAAGCTGCACTTGGAGTAAACGCAAAGTCAATGACAAACCAGATATCGTGACACAAGACCCATAGCTGCCATCTCAGGTCAGAGAAAGGCACATCATGTGTTAAACTTAGTGTAGTTTACACGGATGCTGAAGGAAGTGATGGGGTTGCCTCTGCCTCTGCCTCTAGAGAAGTGTATTGGTTCTGTAGTGCTGCTCTAATACAATACCAAAAGGGAATAGTTTGACAAACAGGAATCTGTCCTCTCACAATTTTGAGACAAGAAGTAGTCCAACTTGAAAGTGCTAGCTAGGGGATGGGAGAGGCTTCTCGATCGTGGGCTTCAGTTCTGCCTCCTGTTCCTGGTCCACACGATATAGAGGCATCTCCTATGGCAGGCAGCTGCTGTTAGCTCAGGTTGATGAGCACAAGGTCTTCAGGGAAAGCGGGACCATCCTTGTGTCAACAGGCAACACAGCAGATCTCGGGTCAGGAAAAAAAAATTAAAATGTTTCCGATCCACTGTTTCTCTGGATGTGGCACAGAGAAGGGTTATAGTCTGAAACAGCAACAAGAACCACCAGACATATCGGGGGATGTGGCTCAGACTGGGAAGCCCAGGCTTCAGTGAATGTGGCAGGAGACACACAACTGCTTCCAGCAGTAACCAATTCTCCATTTAATGAGCAGTATTTGAAGTTGGATTAGGGCGTGCAATATTGGACACCTCCAATCTTTTGGTGTACCACATGGTCAGGTTCAATACCTATATGATTAACAAAGCCCAGTGAGACGTCAGGGCAAAAGCCCTCGTAGAGGTGAGAGAACAATGCTTTAGTGATGTCAACCACACCTGAAAGCTAACTACTGCAGGAACGACAACCACCTGACACCAAGGCTTTGTAAATAAGATATATCAGAATATCAACAGTGGCCTCTAGGGAACAAAAATGGTGTACAACTCACAAGTAAGGATGTGTGGGTCTGGAAACAAGTGCGAATGTATCAAGCCAACTGCCAGATGAGACAACTAGTGTCCAGAGTGAAAGCACTAAAGAGAGTTGGCCAAACGTAAGAGTAGGTAATGGTGAACAAAAACGGACAGAGGTCCAAAGGGCTTCCCATCTGATAGTAAAGGAAGTATTGGAAGAAACACATGGCGATTTGAGACCTCTCCGAATATGCACTCACCCAATGCCTGGGCTGTGCCTTCGTGAACTCTTCCACAGGGGAGAAGGAGGCATGACTACCGTCCCCCAGCTCCTTGTCTATCTCCTGTCCGAAGTCCTGCAGATACAGTGAGCAGTGGCCATCTCTGGAGGTATCTAGGGCCCTTTGAGTTTGAGTCCTCCCCTTGCTGCCCATCCGATCCTGATAGCAGATTGGCCATCAGAGGAGGTTTCAGTTCCCTGTCACCATGTGCTGGGTGTCGGGTGTGAACCATGACATTCTGCTATATGGGTTAAATGCTACCGGTTCTTAGAACAGTGTTCACATGTTCTTCTCAGGAGCAGGAAAGGGTGCACTCTCTTAGACGCACAGCTGGAAAGGAAAGAACCCCTGGCAGGAAATGATCATTATAGCCAGCATGAGACAAAGGCCGCATAATACAAAACTCGAAAAGTCCACTCAGTCATTGCTAAACACATTCTACCAGCCCTCTCCTATATCAAAGTGTACAGGGCAGGGGAGAGCTTAATCGGAGAGGAGGAGGTCCTGGGACAAAGTCTCAAGATGTCTACCTCTGACAACTGACAAACCAGGGTCATCCATGGCCAGTCACGGGCAGAGGCCTGCACCGCAGAAGCTGGTCATGGAGGCAAACAAATTCCCAGTGAAGGTGCCAGCTCAGCATGAGAGAGTCCCTACCCTGAGGTGTGGGAGTCTATTGGAACGTCTGGTAGAAACTTAGTTCTCAGCATCCTAGGTGACCCAGTCGGCGGGAATGGAGCTTTGAACCAGATCATTACTTGGTCCACCCCCTGATGCTCAGCCCCCAATACACCCAACTGGATCAACTACTCCCAGTCAGTTGCAAAGTCCTGGTCATTACCAGCAGAATGAACTGATGATGGGAGCCATTATGAGGATGAAGCCACAGAATGCCCTCAACAACTGCTAGCTAGCAGGCAGCACCACTGCCATCATCTTCATCGGCACCTACCCCTACCGAGTTTTTATTGATCACATGACACCCTCCTTCCCGATCCCCTCTGTTAGTCCCAAGGTGACCCTTCCTCATCAGTGGAACATCTGGCCTCGTCACTTCTATCCTCCCTTCCTCCCGGCCCGTCATCTGGTGTCCCACGAGGACAAGGTGTGGTGTAGCCACGAGGAGTGGTTTGGGGCTGCCTAGTAGGTATCAGATTGGTGGCCTGGCCTGGCTCACACTGACTCAGGACACCTCGTGGTAGCTTCAACTTCCTTTTGGCGGATTGTGACCAGAGCCTTCGGGATGAGGGCGAAGCTGCCTCTGCACCAACTTGAAAGGGTCCAACTTATGAATTCCAGAGAAAACAGGGATACGTGGTGGTTCACCAAATGCCTTCAGTGAAATGAGCCAGGCCATGAGCCGCCAGCACCTGCTTGCCCAGTGACCCGTGTCCCAAGTTCCATTGGTCTCCATTGTCAAGGAAGTGACATCATACTCTGCATACCTGACTTGTGACATCCCTTGATGGAAATCAACCCTAAAAATCCCATTGCGTTGCCAAATTCACAGCTCTTCCAGCATCACATCTGTACCCAGACATGGTGACAGCAATCCATCCCAGTCCACAGGAGCCAGAGAAGGCCTGGGTTCAGCCAGGCCCACAGCTTTCAGGACACTGAGATGGCTTCACACATGGATCCTCTGTCTTCACCACTTTATCACCCTGGACAAGTCAACGAGTGTCTCTCGGCCACTAAACTGCAACCTGCTGGAGCAGCATAGGCTCTGAGACATAGGATTCTGCAGGGGTTAAGTATATAAATGTTGTTGTTGTTGTTGTTGTTGTTGGGGACTCTCATTACCCACTCCTTGTCATCCCTCACCCTATTACCTTCTCTCTCATTACACAGGGTCTCATCACTTCTCTCTCTACCTCCTAAATCACAACACCAGT
>NW_006922867.1:57255-63381 GCF_000298275.1 Orycteropus afer afer | reverse complement strand
GTATATGTGAACTGCTGTATGAAAAGTGAATTTACTCTGTAAATCTTCACCCAAATCCTAATAAAAAAAAAAAATGTTAAAAAAAAAATATCAATGACTAATTGACAGGTGTCAGACACTAAAAGCCACGTACCATAGGATGCCATTTAAATGAAAAATCCAGAGTGGGTAAATCCACCGACACACATGAAGTATGGGTATACCGGGGCTGCAGGGGGCATAGGGGAAAGAGGGAAGTTCTTGACTACCAAGGTTCTGTCTGGCCCGATGGCCTTGCTCTGCTAGTAGACCTTCCGTTGGCTGCCAACTTCTGATTGTAGTTAAAGGCAACAAACGTTATATTTCACAATCATTCAAACAAGGGAACTCATTGTATGTGAGATGGAAACCCAGTATTGGACTCAACAATCAAGGAAACTTAAAACAGAAAAGTCAATGTAAGCTGCATTTGAAGTAAATGCACAGTCAATGACAAACCAGATATCGTGACAAAAGACTCTTAGCTTCGGTCTCAGGTCAGGAAAAGGCACATCATGTGCTGAAGTTCAGTGTAGTTTACACGGATACTGAAGGAGGTGATGGGGTTGCCTCTGCCTCTGCCTCTAGAGCAGTGTATTGGTTCTGTAGTGCTGCTCTAATACAATACCAAAAGGGAAGAGTTTGTCAAACAGGAATCTGTCCTCTCACAATTTTTAGACAAGAAGTAGTCCAACTTGAAAGTGCTACCTAGGGGATGGGCGAAGACGAGCACAAGGTCTGCAGGGAAAGCAGGACCATCCCTTTGTTAACAGGCAACACAGCAGACCTCTGCTTCAGGTAAAAAAAATACAAGTATTTCTGATCCACTGTTTCTCTGGATGTGGCACAGAGAAGGGACATAGTCTGAAACAGCAACCAGAACCACCAGATATGTTGGGTGATGTGTCTCAGACTGGGAAGCCCAGGCTTCAGTGAATGTGGCAAGAGACACACAACTGCTTCCAGCAGTAACCAATTCTCCATTTAATGAGCAGAATTTGAGGTTGGAGAAGGGCGTGCAATATTGGGCACCTCCAATCTTTTGGTTTACCACATGGTCACGGTCAATACCTCTATGATTAACAAAAGCCCAGTGAGACCTCAGGCCAAAAGCCCTCGTAGAGGTGAGAGAACAAATCTTTAGTGACGTCAACGGCTCCTGAAAGGCTCGGACACCAAAATGAATTCACTCTCCCAATTGCATACAGATGGGGACGGAACGGGGCCTGCCCTTCACCGCAACTGCCTGTTGCCTCTGATGTCCCAGGTGCCAGCCCTGTGCCCACCTCTGGCCTGATGACACTGCTGGGGTGGCCCAGCCTAAGGTTGCCTGGCAGTGTGAAGTGCTAACCCAGAGCAGCCCCTCAGCTGGTGTCTCCATAAATTTGGTCCCCAAGGGCCACTTTCTTTGCCACCATGGCCAGTGAAAAGAGCCAGCCCCTACTCCAGCCTCCTGACCCAGACCCCGCCAGGGCACCGTCCCACTCCCCCTCTGTGCGTGGTCAGTGGCAAGAGATTTCTGGCATTGGACCACGAAGGTGTGAAATAATAGCAGCGGTGTTAGATGGGGGGGGGGGGCGTTTAGACCTGCAATGAGAAAACACAAAGGCAACACTGACTGCCTGGTCCCTTCAAACAAGGAAGTGGCCCCCGGATTGGAAGCAGAGTTTGGCAGTCTGTCTTGAGGTTCCTCCTATAAGCTCCCCAGAGGTGCACTGGGGCCTCTGGTCTTGACTGAGCTGGCTCTCCTGCTTCTCCCTCTTGGTAGGCTTCCTCACCTTCCCAAACCTCCTTTCCTGGGCTTGGACTCTTGGAAGCCCCAAAAGTCTCTGCAGACTGGTGGCGTGGGGGTTATGAGGAGCAGAGACCAGCCTCATCCAAATGGATCTGTGGGGTGTGCATAGCCCAGTCACATTTTCCAAGTGCAGGGTCAGTGAGAAAGATGAAGCCCCTCTACCAGATGCAGCAATAGCAGTCGCAAGTCCGGCCTAGGACACAGCAACGACGGCACGGGTGGCGCAGGACCGGGCAGGGTGCTGTGAGGTCGTGAGGAGGTTGCAGCCATTCTGCCGCATCCAACCACAGCAAGCTGGAGCCCTCAGGTTGGAGAGTGCCAGCCCGTGACCTGGCACACACCCAGCCACCTGTGTGTGGAGGCTCGTGTGTGCCAGTAACGCTGCACTGGTTTCCACAAAGCTTCCAGATTGAACGAGACAAGGAGTCGCCTTTGAGGAAATCTCTCTGGGTGGTCAGGGTCCCACTGGGCAGCCCATCTCCCCGATCATTAGGACTGGGGGGCAGTTTGCTTTTTCCCTCGATAATGAGCAAAGAGAGTGCCACCAGCCCCATCTCAAAGACAGAGCGATCTAGCCGAGGTGACAGAGCTCCAAAGAGACCACACTGGGCTTGAAATCTGACCAGAGACAGCCCCTCGCCATCAGCTCACAGTCGTCATCTGAGGACAAAGCTGCCCCAGCTGTGGGAAGGTCTCCAAGGCAGGCCCCGCTCCTGCCAGCAGCCATTGGGCCGGGTCCGCATCCGTCAGCGGCACACGCCCAATGAGGGGCGAGCTGGCACGCATGGCACATCGCAGTTGAAGGCGCGTGATGCTCCGGGGCATGCAACGCCTGCTTGAGGTTTGGACTGGCAATGCACTGCTCTCGCAGCTCCGCCGCCTCTGGGGGCTTGTGGAGGGGGTCCACAGGCTAGGAGGTGGGAAGGAGCCAGCCTTCTGTGGGTGCCGAATGTGCTCCGTGCACAACCCTGTCTAGCACCTAGGTCCGAGCTGTGCAGAAGTGACGTGTCTGGCTTGCGCATGCCGCCGCAGCCTCTGCCGCCGCCGCCTGTTGAAGGTGGGCACATGATGTGAGTGCGCGGCCTCTGAGGAGACGCCCACTGGCTGCCCGGTTCTGAGACAGTGCTGACCCTCCACCGCGACTCCGCAGTCCTTCCCCTTCCCCGTGCCTCCCCTCCCCCCTTTCCTGCCCTGGTCATTGTTCATGAGGTCCGTCCTGAGGGGGCGGCAGAGTGATGTTTACAAGTGATGGTGATGCAATTCCCAATGATAGTGCATTTTGACTCACATACCTTAGCTGGTTTCATTTAGGGTGATGCTGGTAAGAGTGACAGTGATTTGAGAGAGTGACTGTAGCTCAGAACACGGTGATGCTTTACATACTCACAGGGACCTGAGTTAGACCTACTTCACCTAGTTATGAGTGTGTTGACCCTTGTCACAGTGACTGTTACCTCACTTACTCTTAACATAGCTAGTTACAGTTACCATCATGCTGGCCACAGGGACAAGGACCTTAGTTAGACTTACCTGTCTAGTTCCAGTTAGCATAATGCTGTTCACAACATCAGTGACCATAGCTACAGTTCTGTTACTAACTGACAGCTATGGTGGTGTTGGTAACCATGTCCGTGACCTGAACTCATTTAAGATAGATAGTTAATCTTCTAGAGAAACTAGTCACAGCAATAGTGACCGTAGCTATTTATTGTTACATTAGCCAGTTACAGTTACTGGGATCATAGACACACTGACACTGACCTTAGCTACCCTTATCTTCATTAGTTACACTTATGGAGATGCCGTTGACAGTGAAAGTGACTGTAGTAAGACTGACTTTGCTCCTAAAAGGGACACGGATGGGGATCACAATGACCTCATTCTTAGGTAAAATACTCTTAGCTAGTTACACTTACTGTAACCTGGTCACACTCACAATGCCATCCATTGCACTTGTCTTGCCTAGTTACAGTAACCTTGATGTTTGTGACTGAGACTGTGTCCTTTTAATTTGTGTTTCTGGTGCTGCTCTGACAAGAATATACCACAAATGAGATGGCCTAACCCAGCAGGAGATATTCTTACCATTTAAAGGCTTTAAGTCCAAGTTCCTGGTTTGAGGCAGTAGAAGCTGAGTGGAAACACCTCGCCGTTTGGCTTCAGATGTGCCTCCTCCTCCTGGACCACTAGATCTAGAGGGTCTCTGCACTCACACAGCTGTTGACTGTTGAGGCTGAAAAGTCCAAAATAGAGAAGTCAGTAGGCACAGCAAAGATTTCACAAAACCACAGGGCAGGCCATTCATTCAAGTCCATTGAAAGTCCCAAGTTGGGCAGAGCATGGCAGGCGCCTGAAGAACGATTTGTTTACATGCAGGGTTCAAGCATGCTAAAAGATGGAGACCATTCCCTAAGCTGTTTCTTACATATGGGAAGCAGACCACATACCCAAAAGAAGCACAGCCACTCACAGTGGAGGCTACCTTGGAGTTGATTACCAGTCTCATCATGGGCAATACTTCTCTCAGCTGCCCAGCCACTCACCTAGGCCAAGCCAAGTTGAAAATCCGCTTGGACCACCACACCTTGGACAAGTTTACCTTAGCTAGGTATATTTATGGTGACTTGGTCACAGTTACACCGACCCAGGCAATATTGAATTGCCTAAGAGAGACTTATTTTAATTAGGCAATAATGGGGAGGCAGGATGCAATGACAGTGCTTTACTTCGTCCTCCATTAGCTAGTTACAGTAACGGTGAATCTCATCAAAGTGACCGTGCCTAAACTTATGGTAGATTCTTAGAATTACAGTGATGTGAGCGGACTGACTGCTACGTCAGCTATACTTACATCAGCTTCTTACTCTTAGGATGATATTGGTCATACTGACAGTGTCCTCAGTTACACTTACTTTCCTTAACTATTTACAATTACAGCAAAACTGGGCACACAGCAATGACGTTAGCTAGACGGATCATAGCTAGTTGCAGTGAAGGTGATGCTTCACAAACTGACAGTGACCTTAGGTCCACTTCCTTTAGATAGATAGAGTTAGAAGGACGCTGGTCACAGTGGTAATAAACTTAGTGAAACTTACCTTTGCTGGTACAGTTACATTGATGGTGGACAATGGGACAGTCACCTTACTTTGCCTTCACTTAACTACTTACAGTTACATTGACACTGGTTCCAACAACAGAGACCATACTCTCACTTCCCTTAACTAGTTACACTTCTGGTGACATGAGTTATAGTGACAGTGACCATCGTTATACTCACTTTAGCTCATTAAACTTACGGTGATGATGGTCACTGCAACAGTGATGTTTGTTTGACTTATCTTTCCTAGTTTCACTTACAGCACACGGGTCACATCAACAGGGACCTCATCTGCAGGTATGGTGTCTAGTTAGAGTTCTGGTCATGTTGGTCACATTGTAAGTGACCATAAGGAGACTTAGTCTGGCTAGTTACAGTTATTGTGATGCTGTTCACTGTTACAGTGACCTTCACTATATTTACATTAGATATTGGTAGGTTAACTCTGGTGACACTGACAGTGACCTGATTCTTTGCTACTTCCACTTACGGTCACACTGGTCACACTGAGAGTGAACTCAGCTACACTCATCTTAGCTACTTCCAGTTACAGTGATGCTGGACACACTGAGAGTGACCTTGGTTAGATTTATGTTACCTAGCTACAAATATGGTGATGCTGCTCACAGTGACAAAGACCTTACTCTTACCGGAACTGACTGCAAGGATGCCCATTTTGGTCACAATGACAGCCACCTTAGCTATACTTACCTTAGCTAGTTAGGACTGTGATGACCATTTTTAAACTGAAAGTGTCCTTGGCTTGACTTTCCATTCCTAGTTACAGTTAAGATGTTGCTGGTCACAGTGACAATGACCTTTGCTAAACATACCTTAGCTGCTGACATTTCCTGGATTGTTAGTCACAGTGACAGGGACCTAAGGTAGACTTATGGCAATTGGTTACATTTACGCTGGTGTTGTTCACAGTGACAGTGACCTTAGCTCCACTTGCTTAAGCCCCTTAAAATTACGATGATGCTGGTCACAGAGACCATGACCATAACTAAAATTACCTATGCCACTTACACTTTTGGTGACACTGGTCACACTGACAGTGACCTTAAGTACACTGAACTGGGCTAGTTATGTTTATGCTGATTCTAGGAACCTGAACAGTGACCTAAGCTAGACTTATTTTAAATTCTTACACTTAAGGTGGTGCTGTTCACAGTGATAGTGACCAAAGCTATTCTTGATTTAGCGACTTACA
>NW_006922867.1:50727-56826 GCF_000298275.1 Orycteropus afer afer | reverse complement strand
ACAGTGACCTTAGGCAAACTTATGTTAGCTAATTCCAGTTACAGTGATGCTGTTCACATGGAGAGTGACCTGAAAACCTTGACATTAGATAGAGGAAATTATGGTGACCTTTATTAGACTCAGCTTAGCTAGTTACATTCAGGGTGATGCTAGACACACTGAGTGTGCCTTACTGAGACTAACCTTAGTTACACTTAGGCTGATGTTGGTGACACTGACAGTGACCTTAGAAAAACTCAGTTTTGATCATTACAGTTGCATTGATGGTAGGCACACTTAGTGTTACCTTATGTATGCTTCCATGAGCTAGTTGCTCTTACTGGGACTCTGGTCATACTGACAGTGGTCTCAGCTACACTTTCCATTCCTAGTTACACTTATGGTGACACTAGCCACACTGTAAGTCACCTTAGCTACATTTACATTTGTTCAAGTGATGGTGATGCAGTTCCCAATGATAGTGCATTTTGGCTCCCATACCTTAGCTGGTTTCAGTTAGGGTGATGCTGCTAAGGGTGACAGTGATTTGAGGGAGTGACCTTAGCTCGGAACACGGTGATGATTTACATACTCTCAGGGATCTGAGTAGACCTCATTCACCTAGTTATGAGTGTGTTGACCCTTGTCACAGTGAGAGTTACCTCACTTACACTTACCATAGCTAGTTACAGTTACCGTGATGCTGGCCACAGGGACAATGACCTTAGTGAGACTTACCTGTCCTAGTTCCAGTTACCATCATGCTGTTCACAACATCAGTGACCATAGGTAAAGTTCTGTTACTAACTGACAGCTGTGGTGATGCTGGTAACCATGACCGTGCCCTGAACTCAATTTATCACAAATAGTTATTCTTCTACAGACACTACACACAGCAAAAGTGACCGTAGCTAGTTATTGTTACATTAGCCAGTTACAGTTACTGGCATCATGGACACACTGACTCTGACCTTAGTTACCCTTATCTTAGTTAGGTACAGTTACGGAAATGCCGTTGAGAGTGAAAGTGACCATAGTAAGACTGACCTTTTCTCCCAAAAGGGACACGGATGTGGGTCACAATGACCTGATCCTTAGGTAAAATACTCTTAGCTAGTTACACTTCCTGTAAGCTGGTCACAATCACAATGCCATCCATTACACTTGTCTTACCTAGTTACAGTAACTTTGATGTTTCTGACAGAGACTCTGTCCTTTTAATTTGTGTTTCTGGATGCTGCTCTGACAAGAATATACCACAAATGAGATGGCCTAACCCAGCAGGAGTCTATTCTTACCATTTAGAGGCTTTAAGTCCATGTTACACGTGTGAGTCACTAGAAGCTGGGTGGAAACACCTTACCCTTTGACTTCAGGTGTGTGTCCTCTTTCTGGCCCACTGGAGCTAGAGGGTCTCTGCACTCAAACATCTGTTGAGTGTTGAGGCTGAAAAGTGCAAAGTAGACAAGTCAGAAGGCACAGCAAAGATTTTACCAAACCACAGAGCAGGCCATTCATTCAAGTCCATTGAAAGTCCCAAGTTGAGCAGAGCATGGCAGGAGGGTGGACAACGATTTGTTTACATGCAGGGTTCAAGCATGCTAAAAGATGGAGACCATTCCCAAAGCTGTTTCTTACATATGGGAAGCAGACCACATACCCAAAATCAGCTCAGCCACTCACAGTGGAGTCCACCTTGGAGTTGATTACCAGTCTCATCATGGGCAATACTACATTCAGCTGCCCAGCCACTCACCCAGGCCAACCCATGTTGAAACTCCACGTTGACCACCACACCTTGAATAGGTTTACCTTAGCTAAGTATACTTATGGTGACTTGGTCACACTTACAGTGACACAGACGACATTGAATTGCCCCGAGAGAGACTTATTTTAATTAGGCAATAATGGGGAGGCAGGATTCAATGACAGTGCTTTACTTAGTCTTCCATTAGCTAGTTACACTTAGGGTGAATCTCGTCATATTGACCGTGCCTAAACTTATGGTAGCTGCTTAGAGTTACAGTGATGCGAGGGAACTGACTGCTACCTCAGTTATACTTACATTAGGTTGTTACTCTTAGGATGATATTGGTCATACTGACAGTACAGTATGTTACACTTACTTTCCTTAACTATTTACAGTTGCAATACCACTGGGTACACAGCAGTGACTTTAGCTAGATGGATAATAGCCAATTGCAGTGAAGGTGATGTGTCAGAAACTGGCAGTGACCTTAAGTCCACATAGTTTAGAGAGATACTTTTAGAAGGACGCTGGTCACAGTGATAGTAACCTTATGGAAACTTACCTTTGCTGGTGCAGTTACGTTGATGGTGGACACCACCCCCCCATCCGTCATCTCCGGTGTCAGAAGTCCCAGTGCTGGCCAAGTCTCTTTCCACTTCCTCCCTCGTAGGCTAGGCACCGTCCTTATGGCAAGGTCGCTAGTTCCCCCACAGGACACAGCACCCGGATGCCTTGACCTCCTCCAGTCCACCCCCGCAGCCTTTTCAGGCCTCAAAAAAAAAAATAAATAAATAATAAAACAACACCCAGCCAGGATCAGATGGCATTCCTAAGCCATGCTGTCCATGCCCCGGCCACATGCCCCTTCCAGGTGCATGGCCGGCATCCAGAGCCCCAGACTCGGCCCCAGCCCCCAAGCTACCAGCCCTTCCCACTGGTCTGTGTCCACTAACCTGTATCTGCCTGGATGCCGCCCCTTGTCCACATCACTCTGGCGCCCTCTCAGGATGCACCTCATGCACAATGACCTGGGCAGGGAAGGGGGGGAGGGTAGGCACGGTGGAGGAGAAGGACTGGGGAGTCGCGGTTGAGGGTAGGCACTGTCTCGGAACCCGGCACCCAGTGGGCGTCTCCTTGGAGGCCACGCACTCACCTCAACTCCAGACACCCAGCATGCCCACCTTCACCAGGCAGCAGCGGCAGAGGCTGCGGCGGTGTGCACAAGCCAGGCACCTCACTTCTGCACAGCATGTACTTAGGTGCTATACAGGGATGTGCACGGAGCACATTCGGTGCCCATAGAAGGCTGGCTCCTTCCCACCTGCTAGCCTGCAGAAACCCTCCACAAGCCCCCAGAGGCGGGGGAGCTGCAGTGCATTGTCAGGCCAAACCTCAAGCAGGCGTTGCAGGGCCCTGAGTGCCACGCGCCTGCAACTGCGACATGCCATGTGTGCCAGCTCGCCTCTCATTGGGCGTGTGCCGCTGACGGATGCGGCCCTGGCCAAATGGCCCTGGCAGGGTCTGGGTCAGGAGGGTGGAGTAGGGGCTGGCTCTTCTCACTGGTCACGGTGGCACAGAACATGGCCCTCGGGGACCAAATTTATCGAGACACCAGC
The DNA here is from genome assembly GCF_000298275.1 of Orycteropus afer afer. Lineage (NCBI taxonomy): Eukaryota > Metazoa > Chordata > Mammalia > Tubulidentata > Orycteropodidae > Orycteropus > Orycteropus afer. The sequence continues at coordinate 53,481 of NW_006922867.1, read as the reverse complement.
TGAGGGGCTGCTCTGGGTTAGTACACCACACTGCCATCAGGCCAGAGGTGGGCATAGGTCCAGGACCTGGAGCATCAGAGGCGACAGGAAGTTGGGGTGAAGGGCAGGCCCCGCTCCATCCCCATCTGTATGCACTTGGGAGAGTGAATTCACTTTGGTGTCTGAGCCTTTAAGGAGCCATTGACATCACTAAAGATTTGTTCTCTCACCTCTACGAGGGCTTTTGGCCTGAGGTTTCCCTGGGCTTTTGTTAATCATAGAGGTATTGACCGTGACCATGTGGTAAACCAAAAGATTGGAGGTGCCCTATATTGCACACCCTTCTCCAACCTCAAATACTGCTCATTAAATGGAGAATTGGTTACTGCTAGAAGCAGTTGTGTGTCTCCTGCCACATTCACTGAAGCCTGGGCTTCCCAGTCTGAGCCACATTGCCCGACATGTCTGGTGGTTCTGGTTGCTGTTTCAGACTATGACCCTTCTCTGTGCCACATCCAGAGAAACAGTGGATCGGAAATATTTATTATTTTTACCTGAACCCGAGGTCTACTGTGTTGCCTGTTGACAAAAGGATGGTCCCGCTTTCCTTGCAGACCTTGTGCTCGTCAACCTGAGCTACCAGCAGCTGCCTGCCATAGGAGATGCCTCTAGCTCGTGTGGACCAGGAACAGGAGGCAGAACTCAAGCCCATGATCAAGAAGTCTTCTACCATCCCCTAGCTAGCACTTTCAAGATGGCCTACTTCTTATCTCAAAATTGTGTGAGTACAGATATCTGGTGAAAGGACAACTGAGAAGAGAATTCAAGTAGAAGGAAAGTGTGTTGGGTGAGATCAAGAAGCAGGAAAGTGATGGGAGGTGAAGAAGTGGGAAAGGGCTGGAGCACTTCCAGGTGCAGGTGAAAGGTGTCAGGAGGGTCAGGAGGGAGCACTGGTGTTGTGAGTTAGGAGGCAGAGAGAGAAGTGATGAGACCCTGTGTAATGAGAGAGAAGGTAATAGGGCGAGGGATGACAAGGAGTAGGTAATAAGAGTCCCCAACAACAACAACAACAACCTTTTATATACCTAACCCCTTTGGAAACCTATATCTCAGAGGCTATGCTGTTCCACCAGGTTGCAGTTGGAGTGGTGTAGAGACCTTGTTGACTTGTCCAGGGTGATAAAATGCTGAAGACAGAGGATCCATGTGTGAAGCCCTCTCAGTGTCCTGAAATCTGTGGACCTGGCTGAACCCAGGCCTTCTCCGTCTCCTGTGGACTGGGGTGGATTGCTGTCACTGTGTCTGGGTACGGATCTGATGCTGGGAGAGATGAGCTGTTTGCTCAAGTGGTTGGGTGGTGTCTCGTCTCGAAGTCAGCGAGGCCAGGCCAGCCCCTTTGGGTCACTCTCAGGGCCAGACTCTGAACTCACTCTGGATGGCTCTAGGTCCACCCCAAGCCCTGACCTCACAGGGGAAACTGCCCTCTGCCGTGTCTGCCCCCAAGCCCAAATGTCCTTCCCATACACCTTTCCCCAGAGGCACCGTTCCCAGGTACCATCCTTTTTTGTCCCCTCTTACAGAGGAGGCAACCAAGGCTCGGACACCAAAGTGAATTCACTCTCCCAAGTGCATACAGATGGGGACGGAGTGGGGCCTGCCTTTCATCCCAACTGCCTGTCGCCTCTGAAGCCCCAAGCCCCGGCCCTGTGCCCACCTCTGGCCTGATGGTGGTGTGGAGTGCTAACCCAGAGCAGCCCCTCAGCTGGTGTCTCAATAAATTTGGTCCCCGAGGACCAACTTCTGTGCCACTCTGGCCAGTGACAAGAGCCGGCCCCTACTCCAGCCTCCTGACCCAGACCCTGCCAGGGCCACCGTACCACTCCCCCTCTGTGTGTGGTCAATGGTAAGAGCTTTGTGGCATTGGACCACGATGGTGTGAAATAATAGCGGCGGTGTCAGCTGGGGGGCGCATTTAGAACTTGCAATGAGAAAACACAGAGGCAAAACTGACTGCCTGGTCCCTTCAAACAAGGAAATGGCCCCTGGATCGGAAGCAGAGTTTGTCAGTCTGTCTTGAGGTTCCTCCTATAAGCTCCCCAGAGGTGCACAGGGGCCTCTGGTCTTGACTGAGCCAGGTGTCCTGCGTCACCCTCTCGGTAGGCTTCCTTGCCTTCCCAAACCTCCTTTCCTGAGCTGGGACTCTTGGAAGCCCCAAAAGTCTCTGCAGACGGGTGGCGTGGTGGTTGTGAGGAGCAGAGACCAGCCTCAGTCAAATGGATCTCTGGGGTGTGCATAGCCCAGTCACACGTTCCAAGTGCAGGGTCAGCGAGAAAGATGAAGCCCCTCTACCAGATGCAGCAATAGCAGTCTCAAGTCCGGCCTAGGACACAGCAACGACGGCATGGGTGGCGCAGGACCAGGCAGGGTCTCGTGAGGTCGTGAGGAGGCTGCAGCCATTCCGCCGCAACCAACCACAGCAAACTGGAGCCCTCAGGTTGGAGAGTGCCAGCCTGTGAACCTGGCACACAGCCAGCCACCTGTGTGTGGAGGCTCATGTGTGCCTGTAACACTGCAATGGTTTCCAAAAAGCTTCCAGATTGAACGAGACAAGGAGTCACCTTTGAGAAATCAGCCAAGGAAATCTCTCTGGGTAGGCAGAGTCCCACTGGGCAGCCCATCTCCCAGATCATTAGGACTGGGGAGCGGTTTGCTTTTTCCCTCGATAATGAGCAAAGAGCACCACCAGCCCCATCTCAAAGACAGAGCCATCTAGCC
>NW_006922867.1:49868-50370 GCF_000298275.1 Orycteropus afer afer | reverse complement strand
CTTGTGGAGGGTTATCTGCAGGCTAGCAGGTGGGAAGGAGCCAGCCTTCTGTGGGCGCCGAATGTGCTCCGTGCACATCCCTGTCTAGCACCTAAGTCCGTGCTGTGCAGAAGTGAGGTGTCTGGCTTGCGCACACCGCCCCAGCCACTGCCGCTGCTGCCTGGTGAAGGTGGGGACGCTGTGTTCCTGGACTTGAGGTGAGTGCGCGGACTTCGAGGAGACACCCACTGGGTGCTGGGTCCATGACAGTGCATACCCTCCACCGCGACTCCCCAGTCCTTCCCCTCCACCGTGCCTCCCCTCCCCCCTTCCCTGCCCAGGGCATGAGGTGCATCCTGAGGGGGCGCCAGAGTGATGTGGACAGGGGGCGGCATCCAGGCAGATACTGGTTAATGGACACAGAGCAGTGGGAAGGGCGGGTAGTGTGGGGCCTGAGGCCGCGTCTGGGGCTCTGGATGCCGGCCGTGCACCTGGAAGGGGCAAGTGGCCGGGGCGTGGATAG
>NW_006922867.1:47436-49063 GCF_000298275.1 Orycteropus afer afer | reverse complement strand
TAAACCTACCCAAGGTGTGGTGGTCAAAGTGGAGTTTCAACTTGGCTTGTCCTGGGTGAGTGGCTGGGCAGCTGAATGTAGTATTGCCCATGATGAAACAGGTAATCCACTCCAATGTGGACTGTTCTGTGAGTGGCTGAGCTGCTTTTGGGTATGTCATCTTCTTCCCATATGTAAGAAACAGCTTTGGGAATGGTCTCCATCTTTTAGCGTGCTTGAACCCTGCATTTAAACAAATCGTTGTCTACCCTCCTGCCATGCTCTGCCCAACTTGGGACTTTCAATGGACTTGAATGAATGGCCTGCTCTGTGGTTTGGTAAAATCTTTGCTGTGCCTCCTGACTTGTCTACTTTGGACTTTCAGCCTCAACAGTCAACAGCTGTGTGAGTGCAGAGACCCTCTAGCTCCAGTGGGACAAGAAGAGGATGCACATCTGAAGCCAAAGGGTAAGGTGTTTGCACCCAGCTTCTAGTGCCTCACACCTGGAACATGGACAAAAAGCCTCTAAATGGTAAGAATAATCTCCTGCTCGGTTAGACGATCTCATTTGTGGTATATTCTTGTCAGAGCAGCATCCAGAAACACAAATTTAAAGGACAGAGTCTCTGTCAGAAACATCAAAGTTACTTTAACGAGGTAAGACAAGTGTAATGGATGGCATTGTGAGTGTGACCAGGTTACACTAAGCGTAACTAGCTAAGAGTATTTTACCTAAGGATGAGGTCATTGTGACCCCCATCCATGTCCCTTTAGGGAGCAAAGGTCAGTCTTAACTACAGTCACTTTCACTGTCAATGGCATCTCCGTAAGTGTAACTAAGGAAGATATGGGAAGCTAAGGTCAGTGTCAGTGTGTCCATGATCCCAGTAACTGTAACTGGCTAACGTAACAATAACTAGCTAAGGTCACTGTTGTTGTGACTAGTGTCTCTTGAAGATTAACTATCTATGGTAAATTGAGTTCAGGTCATGGTCATGGATAGCAGCATCACCATAGCTGTCAGCTAGTAGCAGAACTGTAGCTAGGGTCACTGATGTTGTGAACAGCATGATGGTAACTGGAACTAGGACAGGTAAGTCTAACTAAGGTCATTGTTTCTGTGGCCAGCATGACGGTAACTGTAAATAGCTATGGTAAGAGTAAGTGAGGTAACTGTCACTGTGAAAAAGGTCAGCATATTCGTAACTAAGTGAAGTAGGTCTAACTAAGGTCCCTGTGAGTATGTAAAACATAACCGTGTTCCGAGCTAAGGTCCCTTTCTCAAATCACTGTCACTCTTACCAGCATCACCCTAATGAATCCAGCTACAATATGTGAACCAAAATGCACTAGCATTGGGAAATGCATTGCCATCACCTGAACAAATGTAAATGTAGCTGACTTCACATATAGAGAGTAACTTTAGCTAGACGGATCATTTCTAATTGCAGGGAAGGTGATGCTGCACAAACTGACTGTCTTTAAGTCCACTTCCTTTAGAGAGATACAGTTAGAATGATGCTGGTAACAGTGATAGTAACCGTAGTGAAACTTACCTTTGCTCGGACAGTTACGTTGATGGTGGACAATAGGACAGTCACCTTAATTTGCCTTTACTTAACTACTTACAGTTACATTTACACTGGT
>NW_006922867.1:43941-47015 GCF_000298275.1 Orycteropus afer afer | reverse complement strand
ACATGGGGATGCTGGCAAAAAGGACAGTGACTTTAGGCAAACTTATGTTAGCTAATTCCAGTTACAGTGATGCTGTTCACACTGAGAGTGACTTGACAAACTTGACATTAGCTAGAAGAAATAATGGTGACCTTTAATAGACTAAGCTTAGCTAGTTACATTGAGGGTGATGTTAAACACACTGAGAGTGCCTTACTGAGACTAACCTTGGCTAGTTACATTTAGGCTGATGCTGGTGACACTGACAGTGATCTTAGAAAAACTCAGTTTTGATCATTATAGTTGTATGGATGGTAGGCACACTTAGTGTTACATTAGGTATGCTTCCATGAGCTAGTTGCTGTTATTGGGACACTGGTCATACTCACGTTGGTCTCAGCTACACTTACCATTACTAGTTACACTTATGGTGACACTAGCCATACTGTAAGTGACCTTAGCTACATTTACATTTGTTCAAGTGATGGCGATGCACTTCCCAATGATAGTGCATTTTGGCCCCCATACCTTAGCTGGTTTCAGTTAGGGTGATGCTGGTAAGGGTGACAGTGATTTGAGAGAGAGAGACCTTAACTCGGAACACGGTGATGATTTACATACTCACAGGGACCTGAGTATACCTACTTCACCTAGTTACAAGTGTGTTGACCCTTGTCTCAGTGAGAATTACCTCACTTACACTTAAAATAGCTAGTTACAGTTACCGTCATGCTGGCTACAGGGACAATGACCTTAGTGGGACTTACCTGTCCTAGTTCCAGTTACCATCATGCTGTTCACAACATCAGTGACCATAGGTACAATTCTGTTACTAACTGATAGCTATGGTGATGCTGGTAACCATGTCCGTGACCTGAACTCAATTTACCGTACAAAGCTAATCTTCTAGAGACACTAGTCACAGCAACAGTGCCCGTCACTACTTACTGTTACATTAGCCAGTTACAGTTACTGGGATCATGGACACACTGACACTGAACTTAGCTACACTTATCTTTGTTACTTACACTTAGGGAGATGCCCTTGACAGTGAAAGTGACCGTAGTAAGACTGACTTTTGTTCCCTAAAGGGACACGGATGTGGGTCACAATTACCTGATCCTTAGGTAAAATACTCTTAGCTAGTTACACTTACTGTAACCTGGTCACACTCACAATGCCATCCATTACATTTTTCTTACCTAGTTACAGTAACCTTGATGTTTCTGACAGAGACTCTGTTCTTTTAATTTGTGTATCTGGTGCTGCTCTGACAAGAACATACCACAAATGAGATGGCCTAACCCAGCAGGAGATATTCTTACCATTTAGAGGCTTTAAGTCCATATTCCAGGTGAGAGGCACTAGAAGCTGCATGGAAACACCTCACCCTTTGGCTTCAGATGTGCCTCCTCCTCCTGGCCCACTGGAGCTAGAGGGTCTCTGCAGTCACACAGCTGTTGACTGTTGAGGCTGAAAAGTCCAAAGTAGACAAGTCAGTAGGCACACCAAAGATTTTACCAAACCACAGGGCAGGCCATACATTGAAGTCCATTTAAAGTCCCAAGTTGGGCAGAGCATGGCAGTCGGCTGAACAACGATTTGTTTACACGCAGGGTTCAAGCCTGCTAAAAGATGGAGACCATTCCCAAAACTTTTTCTTAGATATGGGAAGCAAACCACATACCCACAAGCAGCTCAGTCACTCACAGTGGAGTCCAATGTGGAGTTGATTACCACTCTCACCATGGGCAATACTACATTCAGCTGCCCAGCCACTCACCCAGGCCAAGCCAAGTTGAAACTCCACGTTGAACACCACACCTTGGATAGGTTTAAGTTAGCTAGGTTTATTTATGGTGACTTGGTCACACTTACAGTGACACAGGCGATATTGAATTCCCCTGAGAGAGACTTATTTTAATCAGGCAATAATGGGGAGGCAGGATGCAATGACAGTGCTTTACTTAGTCTTCCATTAACTAGTAACACTTATGGTGAATCTCATCATAATGACTGTGCCTAAACTTATGGTAGCTGCTTAGAGATACAGTCATGTGAGGGAACTGACTGCTACCTCAGCTATACTTACATCAGCTTCTTACTCTTAGGATGATATTGGCCATACTGACAGTGTCCTCAGTTACACTTACTTTCCTTAACTCTTTACAGTTACAGCGAAGCTGGGCACACAGCAGTGACTTTAGCTAGAAGTGTCATAGCTAATTTCAATGAAGTTGATTCTTCAGAAACTGTCAGTGACCTTAGGTCCACTTCCTTTAGAGAGATACACTTAGAAATACACTGGTCCCAGTGATTGTAACCTTAGTGAAACTTACCTTTGCCGGTACAGTTACTTTGATAGTGGGCAATGGGACAGTCACCTTATTTTGCCTTCACTTAACTACACACAGTTACATTGACACTGGTCCCAACAACAGAGACCTTACTCGCACTTGCCTTAGCTAGTTACACATATGATGACACGAGTTATAGTGACAATGACCAACGTTACACTCACATTAGCTCATTACACTTACGGTGATGATGGTCACAGCAACAGTGATCTTTTTTAGACTTATCTATCCTAGTTTCACTTACAGCAGATGGGTCACATCACCAGAGACCTTATCTATACTTATGTTGTCCAGTAAGAGTTCTGGTCATGTTGGTCACACTGTAAGTGACCATAAGGTGACTTAGTCTAGCTAGTTACAGTTATGGTGATGCTGCTCACTGTGACAGTGACCTTCAGTATATTTACATTAGCTATTGGTAGGTTGACTCTGGTGACACTGACATTGACCTCCTTCATTGCTACTTCCACTTATGGTCACGCTGGTCACACTGAGAGTGAACTTAGTTACACACATCTTAGCTACTTCCAGTTAGGGTGATGCTGGACACACTGAGAGTGACCTTGGTTTGATTTACTTTACATAGCTACAAATAGGGAGCTCTGGTAGCATAGTGGCTAAGGCACTTGACTTCTCACCAGACGGCTGGCAGTTCAAACCCACCAGCCACTCCTCGGAAGGAAGGTTGGGCAATCCTACTTCCGTAGTTATACTGCCTCGGAAACCCAAGGAGGGGTC
>NW_006922867.1:32342-43718 GCF_000298275.1 Orycteropus afer afer | reverse complement strand
TTGAAACTGAAAGTGTCCTTAGCTTGATTTTCCATTCCTAGTAACAGTTAAGGTGTTGTTGGTCACAATGGCAATGACCTTTAGTAAACATAACTTAGCTGCTGACATTTCCTGGATGGTTAGTCACAGTGACAGGGACCTAACTAGACTTATTGCAATTGGTTAAAAGTACGTTGGTGCTGTTCACAGGGACAGTGACCATAGCTACACTTGCTTAAGCCCCTTACAATTACGGTGATGCTGGTCACAGAGACCATGACCATAGCTACACTTGCCTATGCTACTTACACTTATGGTGATCCTGGTCACACTGACAGTGGACTTAAGTACACTGAACTGGGCTAGTTACGTCTAGGCTGATTCTAGGAACATGAACAGTCACCTAAGCTAGACTTATTTTAAATTCTTACACTTAAGGTGGTGATGTTCTCAGTGATAGTGACCAAAGCTATTCTTGATTTAGTGACATACATTGATACTGACGATGGTCAGAATAGTGACCATTGCTACACTTACGTTCGCTAGTTAAACACATGTGATCCTAGCTACACTTGCTTTAGAGGCTTACATTTATTGTGACCCTGCTCTCAATGACAGTGACCTTGCTTCACTTATGTTTGCTACTTAAAGACATGGCTATGCTGGCAAAAATGACAGTGACCTTAGGCAAACATATGTTAGCTAATTCCAGTTACAGTGATGCTGTTCACACTGAGAGTGACCTGAAAACCTTGACATTAGCTAGATGAAATTATGGTGAAGTTTATTAGTCTCAGCTTAGCTACTTACATTCAGGGTGATGCAAGACAGAGTGAGAGTGTCTTACTGAGACAAACCTTAGCTAGTTACACTTAGGCTGATGCTGGTGACACTGACAGTGACCTTAGAAAAAGTCAGTTTTGATAATTACAGTTGCATTGATTGTAGGCACACTTAGTGTTACCTTAGGTATGCTTCCATGAGCTAGTTGCTGTTATTGGGACTCTGGTCATACTCACAGTGGTCTCAGCTACACTTACCTTTCTTAGTTAACCTTATGGTGACACTAGCCTCACTGTAAGTGACCTCAGCTTCATTTACATTGCTTCAACAGATGGCGATGCAGTTCCCAATGATAGTGCATTTTGGCTCACATACCTTAGCTGGTTTCAGTTAGAGTGATGCTGGTAAGAATGACAGTGATTTGAGAGGGTGACCTTAGCTCGGAACACGGTGATGCTTTACATACTCACAGGGACCTCAGTTAGACCTACTTCACTTAGGTACGAGTGTGTTGACCCTTGTCGCAGTGACAGTTACCTCACTTACACTTAAAATAGCTAGTTACAGTTACGGTCATGCTGGCCACGGGGACAATGACCTTAGTTAGACTTACCTGTCCTCGTTCCAGTTACCATCATGGGGTTCACAACATAAGTGACCATAGCTACAGTTCTGTTACTATCTGACAGCTATGGTGATGCTGGTAACCATGACCATGACCTGAACTCAATTTACCATAGATAGTTAATCTTCTAGAGACCCTAGTCACAGTAACAGTGACCGTAGCTTGTTATTGTTACATTAGCCAGTTACAGTTACTGGGATCATGACACACTGACACTGAGCTTAGCTACCCTTATCTTCGTTAGTTTCACTTACGGACATGCCATTGACAGTGAAAGTGACCGTAGTAAGACTGACCTTTGCTCCCTAAAGGGACATGGATGTGGGTCACAATGACCTGATCCTTAGGTAAAATACTCTTAGCTAGTTACGCTTAGTGTAACCTGGTCACACTCACAATGCCATCCATTACACTTGCTTTACCTAGTTACAGTAACCTTGATGTTTCTGACAGAGACTCTGTCCTTTTAATTTGTGTTTCTGGTGCTGCTCTGACAAGAATATACCACAAATTAGATGGCCTAACCCAGCAGGAGATTATTCTTACCATTTAGAGGCTTTAAGTCCATATTCCAGAGGTGAGGCACTAGAAGTATGGTGGAAACACCTCACCTTTGGCTATAGATTGCCTCTTCCTCCTGGAAGCCCTTTGGCTATAGATGTGCCTCTTCCTCCTCTAGCCCACTGGAGCTAGAGGGTCTCCGTACTCACACAGCTGTTGAATGTTGAGGCTGAAAAGTCCAAAGTAGACAATTCAGGAGGCACAGCAAGATTTTACCAAACCACGGGGCAGGCCATTCACTCAAGTCCATTGAAAGTCCCAAGTTGGGCAGAGCATGGCAGGAGGGTGGACAACGATTTGTTTACACGCAGGGTTCAAGCATGCTAAAAGATGGAGACCATTCCCAAAGCTGTTTCTTACATATGCGAAGCAGACCACATACCCAAAAGAAGCACAGCCACTCACAGTGTAGTCCACCTTGGAGTTCATTACCAGTCTCATCATGGGGAATACTACATTCAGATGCCCAGTCACTCACCCAGGCCAAGCCAAGTTGAAACTCCACATTGACCACCACACCTTGGATAGGTTTACCTTAGTTAGGTATATTTATGGTGACTTGTTCACACTTACAGTGACACAGGCGACATTGAATTGCCCTTAGAGAGACATATTTTAATTAGGCAATAATGGGGAGTCAGGATGCAACGACAGTTCTTTACTTAGTCTTCCATTAGCTAGTTACACTTACGGTGAATCTCGTCATAGTGACTGTGCCTAAACTTATAGTAGCTGGTTAGAATTCCAGTGATGCGAGGGGACTGACTGCTACCTCAGCTATACTTACATCAGCTTGTTACTCTTAGGATGATATTGGACATACTGACAGTATCCTCAGTTACACTTACTTTCCTTAACTATTTACAGTTACAGAGAAGCTGGGCACACAGCAGTGACTTTAGCTAGACGGATCATAGCTAATTGCAGTGAAGGTGATGCTTCACAAACTGACAGTGACCTTAGGTCCACTTCCTTTAGAGAGATACTGTTAGAAGGACGCTGGTCACAGTGATAGTAACCTTATTGAAACTTACCTTTGCTGGTGCAGTTACATTGATGGTGGACACTGCCCCCCTATCCATCATCTCTGGTGTCAGAAGCCAGAGTGCTGGCCAAGTGCCTTTCCACTTCCTCCCTCGGAGGCTAGGCACCGCCCTTACGGCAAGGTCGCTAGTTTCCCCACACAACACAGCACCCAGATGCCATGACCTCCTCCAGGGCAGTCCCGCAGCCTTTTCAGGCCTAAAAAAAAAAAAAAAAAAAAAACACCCAGCCAGGATCAGATGGCGTTCCTAAACAGTGCTATCCATGTCCCAGCCACTTGTCCCTTCCAGGTGCAGGGCCGGCATCTAGAGCCCCAGACTCGGCTCCAGCCCCCATGCTACCCACCCTTCCCACTGCTCGGTGTCCACTAACCAGTATCTGCCTGGGTGCCTCCCCTTGTCCACGTCACTCTGGCGCCCCCTCCGGACATACCTCATGCCAAATGACCTGGGCAGGGAAGGGGGGAGGGGAGGCACGGTGGAGGGGAAGGACTGGGGAGTCGCGGTGAAGGGTCGGCACTGTCTCGGAACCTGGCCCCCAGTGGGCGTTTCCTCAGAGGCCGCACACTCAAGTCCAGGCACCAAGCATGCCCACCTTCAACAGGCGGTGGCGGCAGAGGCTGTGGCGCCGTGCGCAAGCCAGGTACCTCACTTCTGCACAGCACAGACTTAGGCGCTAGACAGGGATGTGCACGGAGCACATTCGGTGTCCACAGAAGACTGTCTTCTTCCCACCTCTTATCCTGTGAATTCCCCTCCACAAGTCCCCAGAGGTGGAGGAGCTGTGAGAGCAGCGCATTGCCAGGCCAAACCTCAGGCAGGCGCTGCAGGCACCTGAGCGCCATGTGCCTGCAACTGACACGTGCCATGCGTGCCAGCTCACCTCTCATTCGGCGTGTGTCCCTGATGGACATGACCCTGGCCCAATGACAGCTGGCGGGAGTGGGGCCTGCCTTGGAGAACTTCCCACACCTGGGGCAGCTTTGTCCTCAGATGAGGCCTGAGAGCTGATGGCGAAGGGCTGTCTGTGGTCAGATTTCAAGCCCAGGGTGGTCTCTTTGGAGCCCTGTCACCTCGGCTAGATCGCTCTGTCTTTGAGATGGGGCTGGTGGTGCTCTCTTTGCTCATTATCCAGGGAAAAAGCAAACCGCTCCCCAGTCCTAATGATCTGGGAGATGGGCTGCCCAGTTGGACTCTAATCACCCAGAGAGATTTCCTTGGCTGATTTCTCAAAGGCAACTCCTTGTCTCATTCAATCTGGAAGCTTTGTGGAAACCAGTGCAGCGTTACAGGCACACACAAGCCTCCACACACAGGTGGTTGGCTGTGTGCCAGGTGCACGGGTTGGCGCTGTCCAACCTGGGGGCTCCAGCTTGCTGTGGTTGGATGCGGCAGAATGGCTGCAGCCTCTTCACGACCTCACGGCACCCTGCCCGGTCCTGTGCCACCCGTGCTGTCGTTGTTGTGTCCGAGGCTGGACTTGCGACTGCTATTGCTGCATCTGGTAGAGGGGCTTCATCTTTCTCACAGACCCTGCACTTGGAACGTGTGACTGGGCTCTGCACACCCCACAGATCCATTTGGCTGAGGCTGGTCTCTGCTCCTCATAACCCCCACGCCACAAGTCTGCAGAGACTTTTGGGGCTTCCGAGAATCCCAGCCCAGGAGAGGAGGTTTGGGAAGGCGAGGAAGCCTACCGAGAGGGAGAAGTAGGAGAGCCGGCTCAGTCAAGACCAGAGGCCCCTAGCACCTCTGGGGAGCTCATAGGAGGAACCTCAAGACAGACTGCCAAAGTCTGCTTCCCATCCAGTGGCCAATTCCTTGTTTGAAGGGACCAGGCAGTCAGTGTTGCCTCTGTGTTTTCTCATTGCAAGGTCTAAGTGCGCCCCCCAGCTGACACCGCCGCTATTATTTCACACCATCGTGGTCCAATGCCGCAAACTCTTGCCACTGACCAAGCACAGAGGAGGAGTGGGACGGTGGCCCTGGCGGGGTCTGGGTCAGTAGACTGGAGTAGGGGGTGGCTCTTGTCACTGGCCATGGTGGCACAGATGGTGGCCCTCGGGGACAGAATTTATCGAGGCACCAACTGAGGGGCTGCTCTATGTTAGCCCTCCACACCGCCAGGCAGCCTTAGGCTGGGCCTCCACAGCAGTGTCATCAGGCCCGATGTGGGCACAGGGCCTGGGCCTGGGGCATCAGAGGTGACAGGCATTTGGGGTGAAAGGCACGCCCCGCTCAGTCCCCATCTGTATGCACTTGGGACAGTGAATTCACTTTGTTCTGCCTCGAAGTCACCGGGGTCATGGAGGCCAGGCCAGCCCCCTTGGTTGCCTCCTCGGTAAGAGGGGACATGAATGGATGGTCCCTGAGAACAGTGCCACTTGAGAAAGGTGTGTGGGGAGGACATTTGTGCATGGGGCCAGACACTGAGAGCAGTTTCCCCTGTGGTGTCAGGGCTTGGGGTGGACCTAGAGCCATCCAGTGTGAGGTCAGAGCCTCGCCCTCAGAGGCACACAAGGGGGCTGGCCTGGCCTCCATGACCCCGGTGACTTCGAGGCGGGACACCAGCCAACCAGTTGAACAAACAGCTCAGCTCTCCCAGTATCACATCCAAACATGGACACAGTGACAGCAATAAACCCCAGTCCACAGGAGACGGAGAAGGCCTGGGTTCAGCCAGGTACACAGCTTTCAGGACACCGAGATGGCTTCACACATGGATCCTCCATCTTCACCATTTTATCACCCTGGACAAGTCAACGAGTGTCTCTCAGCCACCAGCTGCAACCTGGTGGAGCAGCATAGCCTCTGAGACATACATTTCTTCAGGGATTAGGTATATAAAAGTTGTTGTTGTTGTTGGGGACTCTCATTACCCACTGTTTGGCGTCCCTCACCCTATTACCTTCTCTCTCATTACACAGGGTCTCATCACTTCTCTCTCTACCTCCTAACTCACAACACCAGTGCTACTTCCTGACACTCCTGACTCCTTTCACCTGCACCTGGGAGTTCTCCAGCCCTTTCCCGCCTCTTCACCTCCCATCACTTTCCTGCTTCTTCATCTCACCCAACACACATTCCTTATACTTGAATTCTCTTCTCAGTTGCCCTTTCACCACTGCCAATTTTCAGGACCACAGGCACTCAGACAAACATGTGGGCACAAATGCTCATCACAGAACCATCCACAGAAGTCAAAGAAGCAAGCATTGCAAATGTCTGTCCAGAAATTATGAAATCAACCCAACACAGCATACCTATGATACCTTTCACTCATCGAAAGGAATTTCTGAGTAACACACTGTCCACATTGATGAGCATCAAAAATATCGATGACTAACTGACAGGTGCCAGACACTAAAAGCCATGTACCATAGGATGCAATTTAAATGAAAAATCCAGAGTGGGTAAATCGACTGACACACACAGGGAAGTATGGGTATATGGGGGCTGCAGGGGCTTAGGGGAGAGAGGAAAGTTCTTGACTACCAAGGTTCTGTCTGGCCCGATGGCCTTGCTCTGCTAGTAGACCTGCCATTGGCTGCCAACCTTCTGATGGTAGATAAAGGCAACAAACGGTATAGTTGACAATCATTCAAACAAGTGAACTCATTGTATGTCAGATCAAAACCCAATATTGGACTCAACAATCAAGGAAACTTAAAAGAGAAAAGTCAACGTAAGCTGTACTTGAAGTAAATGTGCAGTCAATGACAAACCAGATATCGTGACACAAGACTCATCGCTCCCGTCTCAGTTCAGGGAAAGGCACGCCATGTGCTCAAGCTCAGGATAGCTCAAACGAATGCTGAAGGAGGTTCTGGAGCTGCCTCTGCCACTGCCTCGGCCTCTTGAGCAGTGTATTGGTTCTGTAGTGCTGCTCTAAGACAAATACCAAAAGGCAATGGTTTGACAAACAGGAATCTGTCCTCTCACAATCTTTGAGACAAGAAGTAGTCCAAGTTGAAAGTGCTAGGTAGGGACTGGGCGAAGGCTTCTCGATCGTGGGCTTCAGTTCTGCCTCCTGTTCCAGGTCCACATGAGCTAGAGGCATCTCCTATGGAAGGCAACTGCTGGCAGCTCAGTTTGATGAGCACGAGGTCTGCAGGGAAAGAGGGACCATCCCATTGTCAACAGGCAACACAGCCGACCTCGGTTTCAGGTAATTAAAAAAAAAAAAAAAAAAGATTCCAATCCACTGTTTCTCTGGATGGGGGACAGAGAAGGGTCATAGTCTGAAACAGCAACAAGATTCACCAGACATGTCGGTGTTGTGGCTCAGACTGGGAAGCACAGGCTTCAGTGAAAGTGGCAGGAGACACAAAACTGCTTCCAGCAGTAACCAATTCTCCATTTATTGAGCAGTATTTGAGGCTGGAGAAGACCTTCCAATATTGGGCACCTCTGATCTTTTGGTTTACCACATGGTCACAGTCAATACCTGTATGACTAACAAAAGCCCAGAAGCCCTCCTAGAGGTGAGAGAACAAAGGTTTAGTGACATCAACAGCTCCTGAAAGCTAAGTACGGCAGGACCGACAACCACCTGTAACCAAGGCTCTGTGAATAAGATATATCAGAATATCAACACTGGCTTCTGGGGAATAAAAATGGTTTCCACGTCACTGGTCACGATGTTTGCGTCTGGACACAAGTGTGAATGGACTGTCAGGCCAACTGCCAGATGAGACATCTAGCGTCCAGAGTGAAAGCACTAAAGAGAGTAGGATAAATGCAAGAACAAGCAATGTTGAACCAAAAGGGAAAGACGTCCAAAGGGCTTCCCCTCTGATAGTCAAGGAAGTATTGGAAGAAATGAATGGAACGGGGCCAAAGCTGGAGTGGAGAGTCGAGTAGAGGAATGTGTTTTGAGAGAGGATTCCTTAGGGTTGGAAGAGGGTCCTTAAAGGGAGAAAACCCTAGGATGAGTCTCAGTGGGGTCTCCAGGGAGTTGCCTGTGACCCAGGACACTCTCTGGCCACCTGGGTTTGCTGCGATTTGATACCTCTCCAAACATGCACTCACCCAGTGACTGGACTGAGCCTTCGTGAACTCTTCCACAGGGGAGAAGGAGGCACGACTACCATCCCCCAGCTCCTTGTCTATCTCCTGTCCGAAGTCCTGCAGATACAGTGAGCAGCGGCCATCTCTGGATGTATCCAGGGCCCTTTGAGTTTGAGGCCTCCAATTGCTGCCTATCGGATCCTGATACCAGATTGGCCATCAGAGGAGGTTTCCATTCCCTGTCTGTCACCATGTGCTGGGTGTTGGGTGTGAACCATGACATTCTGCTTTATGGGTTAAATGCTAGCGGTTATCAGAACACTACTCACGTGGCCTTCTCAGGAGCAGGAAAGCGTGCACTCTCTTAGACGCACAGCTGGAAAGAAAAGACCCACTGGCAGGAAATGATCATTATAGCCAGCATGAGACAAAGGCTGGATAATATAAAACTCAAAAAGTCCACTCAGTCGTGGCTAAACACATTCTACCAGCCATCTCCTATCTCAAACTGCACAGGGAAGGGGAGAGCTTAATCAGAGAGGAGGAGGTTCTCGGAAAAAGGCTCAACTCTGACACCTGATGAACCAGGGTCATCCACGGCCAGTCACTGACAGAGGCCTGAACTGCAGTGACTGGTTATGGTGGCCAAAAAATCCCAGTGAAGGTGCCAGCTCACTCTGATATAGCCCCTACCCAGAAGTGTGTGATTCATTTGGAACCTCTGGTAGAAACTTAAGTCCCAGCATCCTAGGTAACCAAGTTGGCTGGAATGGAGTTTTCAACCAGATCCTTACTTGGTCACACCCTGATGCTCAACCCACAATACTCCCAAATGGATCAACTACTCCCAGTCAGTTGCAAAGTCCTGGTCATGACCACCAGAATGAACCGATGATGGGGAGAAATCATGAGGATGGAGCCACGGAATTCCCTCAACAACTACTCCCTAGGATACAGCACCACTGCCATCGTCTTCATCCGCACCTACCCCTACCGAGTCTTCGATCACATGACACCGTTCTTCCCGATCCCCTCTGTTAGTCCCAAGGTGAGCCTGCCTCATTGTCAGAACATTAGGCCTCATCACTTCTGTCCGCCCTTCCTCCCGAAATCTCACCTGCTGTCCCACGAGGACAAGGTCAAGTGTAGGCACCAGGACCTGTTTGGGGCTGCCTAGGAAGGATCAGAGTGGTGGCCTGGCTTGGTTCACACTGACTCCGGACACCTCGTGGTACCTTCAACTTCCTTGTGGCAGATGGTGGCCAGCGTCTTCAGGGGTGAAGGTGGAGCCGTCTTCTGAATCAACTTCAAATGGTCCAACACATGAATTCCAGAGAAAACAGGGATATATGGTGGTTCACCAAGTGCCTTCACTGAAATAAGCCAGGCCATGAGCCACCAGCACCTGATTGCCTGGTGACACGTGTTCCAAGTTCTATTGGTCTCCACTGTCAAGGAAGTGACATCGTAGCCTGCATACCTGACTTTTGCCCTCTACTGATGGAAATCAACGCTAAAAATCCCACTGGGTTGCCAAATTCACAGCTCTCACAGCATCACATCCATACCCAGACACAGTGACAGCAATCCTCCCCAATCCACAGGAGCCAGAGAAGGCCTGGGTTCAGCCAGGTCCACATCTTTCAGCACCCTGAGATGGCTTCACACATGGATCCTCCGTCTTCACCACTTTATCACCCTAAAGAAGTCAACGAGGGTCTCTCGGCCACTCAACTGAAACTTGGTGGAGCAGCACAGCCTCTGAGATATACATTTCTGCAGGGGTTAGGTATATAAAAGGTTGTTGTTGTTGTTTTGGGGGACTCTCATTACCCACTCCTTGTCATCCCTCGCCCTATTACCTTCTCTCTCATTACACAGGGTCTCATCACTTTTCTCTCTACCTCCTAACTCACAACACCAGTGCTACCTCCTGACCCTCCTGACTCCTTTCACCTGCACCTGGGAGTTCTTCAGCCCTTTCCTGCCTCTTCACCTCCCATCACTTTCCTGCTTCTTGATCTCACCCAACACACATTCCTTCTATTTGAATTCTCTTCTCAGTTGTCCTTTCACCTCTGCCAATTTTCACGACCACAGGCACTCAGACAAACATGTGGGCACAAATGTTCATCACAGAACCATCCACAGAAGTCAAAGGAAGCAAACATTCCAAAAGTCTCTCCAGAAATGATGAAGTCAACCCAATACAGCACACCTATGATACCTTTCACTCATCAAAAGGAATTTCCGAGTAACACACGGTCCACATTGATGAGCATCAAAAATATCGATGACTAAATGACAGGTGTCAGACTCTAAAACCACGTACCATAGGATGCCATTTAAATGAAAAATCCAGAGTGGGTACATCCACCCACACACACAGTGACGTATGGTTAAAAAGGGGCTGCAGGGGGCATAGGGGAGAGATGGAAGTTCTTGACTAAAAAGGATCTGTCTGGGCCGAAGGACTTGTTCTGCTAGTAGGCCTGCCATTGGCAACCAACATTCTGATGGTAGTTAAAGGCAACAAACGTTATAGTTGACAATCATTCAAACAAGGGAACTCATTGTATGTCAGATCAAAACCCAGTATAGGACTCAACAATCAAGGAAACTGAAAACAGAAAAGTCAACGTAAGCTGCACTTGGAGTAAATGCAAAGTTAATGACAAACCAAGTATCATGACAAGACACATAGTTCCCATTTCAGGACAGGGAAAGGCACATCATGCGCTAAAGCTCAGTGTTGTTTACAAGGATGCTGAAGGAGGTGCTGGGGTTGCCTCTGCCTCTGCCTCTAGAGCAGTGTATTGGTTCTGTAGTGTTGCTCTAACACAATACTAAAAGAGAATAGGTTGACAAACAGGAATCTGTCCTCTCACAATTTTGAGACAAGAAGTAGTCCAACATGAAAGTGCTAGCTAGGGAATCGGTGAAGCCTTCTCGATCGTGGGCTTCAGTTCTGCCTCCTGTTCCTGGTCCACATGAGCTAGAGGCATCTCCTATGGCAGGCAACTGCTGGTAGCTCTGGGTGAAGAGCACAAGGTCTGCAGGGAAAGCGGGACCATCCCTTTGTGAACAGGCAACACAGCAGACCTCAGGTTCAGGTAATACAATAAAAATGTTTCTGATCCACTGTTTCTCTGGATGTGGGACAGAGAAGGGTCATAGTCTGAAACAGCAACAAGAACCACCAGACTTGTCAGGTGATGTGGCTCACACTGGGAAGCCCAGGCTTCAGTGAATGTGGCAAGAGACACACAACTGCTTCCAGCAGTAACCAATTCTCCATTTAATGAGCAGTATTTGAGGTTGAAGAAGGGCATGCAATATTGGGCACCTCCAATCTTTTGGTTTACCACATGGTCA
>NW_006922867.1:30549-31762 GCF_000298275.1 Orycteropus afer afer | reverse complement strand
CTCCGAACATGCACTCACCCTAAGACTTGGCCTAGCCTTCATGAACTCTTTCTAAGGGGAGAAGGAGGCACGACTGCCGTCCCCCAGCTCCTTGTCTATCTCCTGTCTGAAGTCCTAAAGATACAGTGAGCAGCGGCCATCTCTGAAGGTATCCAGGGCCCTTTGAGTTTGAGGCCTCCCCTTGCTGCCTATCTGATCCTGATAACAGATTGGCCATCAGAGGAGGTTTCAGTTCTCTGTCCGTCACCGTGCGTGGTGTGTTGGGTGTGCAACATGACATTCTGCTTTATGGGTTAACTTCTAGCTGTTCTCAGAACCCTAGTCACATGGCCGTATCAGGAGCAGGAAATTTTAAACCCTCTAAGAGGAGCAGGTTCAAACCCACCAGCCACTCCTCGCAAGGAAGGTTGGTCAATCCTACTTCCGTATTGATACTGCCTCGGAAAGCCAAGGAGGGGTCGCTATGAGTCGGGGCCGACTCGACGGCACATAACAACAAGAAGAGGCGCAGGTGGTAAGGAAATACCCACTGCGAGGAAATGGTCATTATGGCCAGCATGAGACAAAGGCCGGACAATCCAAACCCCGAAAAGTACACTCAGTCGTGGCTAAACACATTCTACCAGCCCTCTCCTATCTCAAAGTGCACAGGGCAGGGGAGAGCTTAAGCAGAGAGGAGGAGGTCCTGGGACAAAGGCTCAAGATGTCTACCTCTGACACCTGACAAACCAGGGTCATCCATGACCAGTCACGGACAGAGGCCTGCCCCGCAGAGGCTTGTCATGGAGGCAAACAAATTCCCAATGAATTTGCCAACTCACTGAGACAGCCCCTACCCTAAAGTGTTTGAGTCAATTGGAATCTCTGGTAGAAACTTAGGTCCCAGCATCCTAGGTGACCAAGTCAGCTGGAATGGAGCTTTGAACCAATCCTTACTTGGTCCACATCCTGGTGCTCAGCCCACAATATACCGAACTGGATCAACTACTCCCAGTCAGTTGCAAAGTCCTGGTCATGACCAGCATAATGAACCAATGATGGGGAGACATCATGAGGATGGAGCCACAGAATGCCCTCAACAGCTACTAATTAGGAGGCAGCACCACTGCCATCACCTTCATTGGCACCTACCCCTACCGAGTCTTTATTGATCACATGACACCCTCCTTCCCGATCCCCTCTGTTAGTCTCAAGGTGAGCCTGCCTCATCGTC
>NW_006922867.1:28141-28776 GCF_000298275.1 Orycteropus afer afer | reverse complement strand
GAATGGGGAATGAAACTAAATGTACATGTGACATTGAATGTAAAACAAGCTCTTAAAAAAAAAAAAAAAAAAAACTGGGCAGAAGACATGAATAGACACTGTTCCAAAGAGGACATTCAGTCAGCTAACAAACACATGAAAAAAATGCTCACCATCATTAAGTATTAGAGATATGCAAATCAAAACAATGACATATCATCTCACCCCAGTGTAAACAGCAATGTTCAAAAAACAGAGAACAGCAAATGCTGGCAAGGGTGTGAGGAGACTGGATCCCTCCTGTGCTGCTAGTAGTACCATAAAATGATATAACCACTGGGGAAAACAGTATAACACACTCTTAAAATGTTGGAAATAAAATTACCATATGATTCAGCAATCTCATTAATAGATGCATAGCCTAGTGAAATAAGTCCTCCTGGCCGACTGGAGCTAGAGGTTCTCTGCACTCACACAGCTGTTGACTGTTGAGGCTTTAAAGTCCAAAGTAAATAAGTCCGTAGGCACAGCAAAGATTTTACCAAACCACAGGGCATGCCATTCATTCAAGTTCATTGAAAGTCCAAAGTTGGGCAGAGCATGGCAGATGGCTGGACAATGATTTGTTTACACGCAGGGTTCAAGCATGCTAAAAG
>NW_006922867.1:26387-26985 GCF_000298275.1 Orycteropus afer afer | reverse complement strand
GTGAACTTAGCTACACTTCTCTTAGCTACTTCCAGTTATGGTGATGCTGGACACACTGAGAGTGACCTTGGTTAGATTAACTTTACCTAGCTACAAATATAGTGATGCTGCTTACAGTGACAAAGATCTTACTCTTACCTTAACTGACTCCAGGGATGCCCATGCTGGTCACACTGACAGCCACCTCAGCTGTACTTACCTTAGCTCATTATGACTGCAATGACCATTTTGAAACTGAAAGTGTCCTTAGCTTGATTTTGCATTCCTAGTAACAGTTAAGGTGTTGTTGGTCACAATGATAATAACCGTTGGTAAACATACCTTAGCTGCTGACATTTCCTGGATTGTTAATCACAGCGACAGGGACCTAAGCTAGACTTATTGCAATTGGTTACAGTTACGTTGATGCTGTTCCCAGGGACAGTGACCTTAGCTACACTTGCTTAAGCCCTTTACAATTACAGTGATGCTAGTCAAAGAGACCATGACCGTAGCTACACTTGCCTATGCTACTTACACTTATGGTGACACTGATCACACTGACAGTGACCTTAAGTACACTGAATTGGGCTAGTTACATTTACGCTTATTCTAGGAA
>NW_006922867.1:22470-25172 GCF_000298275.1 Orycteropus afer afer | reverse complement strand
AGTTAATCTTCTAGAGACACTAGTCACAGTAACAGTGACCACAGCTTGTTATCGTTATGTTAGCCAGTTACAGTTACTGGGGTCATGGACACACTGACACTGACCTTAGCTACCCTTATCTTCGTTAGTTACACTTACGGAGATGCCGTTGAGAGTGAAAGTGACCATAGTAAGACTGACCTTTGCACCCTAAAGGAGATGGATGTGAGTCACAATGACCTCATCCTTAGGTATAATACTCTTAGCTAGTTACACTTATTGTAACGTGGTCACACTCACAATGCCATCCATTACATTTGTCTTACCTAGTTACAGTAACATGATGTTTGTGACAGAGACTCTGTCCTTCTAATTTGTGTTTCTGGTGCTGCTCTGACAAGAATATACCACAAATGAGATGTCCTAACCCAGCAGGAGATATTCTTACCATTTAGAGGCTTTAAGTCCAAGTTCCAGGTGTGAGGCACTAGAAGCTGGGTGGAAACACCTCGCCCTTTGGCTTCAGATGTGCCTCCTCCCCGTGGCCCACTGGAGCTAGAGGTGCTCTGCACTCACACCGGTGTTGACTGTTGAGGCTTTAAAGTCAAAAGTAGACAAGTCATTAGGCACAGCAAAGATTTTACCAAACCACAGCGAAGGCCATTCATTCAAGTCCATTGAAAGTCCCAAGTTGGGCAGAGCATGGCAGGCGACTGGACAACGATTTGTTCACACGCAGGGTTCAAGCATGCTAAAAGTTGGAGACCATTCCCAAAGCTGTTTCTTACATATGGGAAGAAGACCACATACCCAAAAGCAGCTCAGCCACTCACAGTGGAGTCCACCTTGGAGTTGATTACCAGTCTCATCATGGGCAATAGTATATTCAGCTGCCCAGCCACTAACACAGGCCAAGCCAAGTTGAAACTCCACATTGACCACCACATCTTCTATAAGTTTACCTTAGCAAGGTTTATTTATGGTGACTTGGTCACACTTACAGTGACACAGGCGATATTGAATTGCCCTGAGAGAGACTTATTTTATTTAGGTAGTAATGGGGAGGCAGGATGAAATGACAGTGCTTTACTTTGTCCTCCATTAGCTAGTTACAGTAATGGTGAATCTCGTCATAGTGACCATGCCTAAACTTATGTGAGATGCTTAGAATTACAGTGATGTGAGGGGACTGACTGCTACCTCAGCTATACTTACATCAGGTCGTTACTCTTAGGATGATATTGGCCATACTGACAGTGTCCTCACTTACACTTACTTTCCTTAACTATTTACAGTTACTGTGAAGCTGGGCACACAGCAGTGACTTTAGCTAGACTGATCATAGCTAATTGCAGTGAAGTTGATGCTTCACAAACTGACAGTGACCTTAGGTCCACTTCCTTTAGAGAGATACCCTTAGAAATACGCTGGTCACCATGATAGTAACCTTAGTGAAACTTACCTTTGCCGATACAGTTGCGTTGATAGTGGACAATGGGACAATCACCTTATTTTGCCTTCACTTAACTACATAAAGTTACATTGACACTTGTTCCAACAACAGAGACCTTATTCGCACTTGCCTTAGCTAGTTACACTTATGGTGACACGAGTTATAGTGACAGTGACCATCGTTACACTCACATTAGCTCATTACACTTACGATGATCATGGTCACTGCAACAGTGATCTTTGTTAGACTTATCTTTCCTAGTTTCACTTACAGTAGATGGGTCACATCTCCAGAAACCTTATCTATACTTATGTTGTCTAGTTAGAGTTCCGGTCACGTAGGTCACACTGTAAGTGACCATAAGGAGACTTAGTCTAGCTAGTTACAGTTATGGTGATGCTGCTCACTGTTACAGTGACCTTCAGTGTATTTACATTAGCTATTGGTAGGTTGACTCTGTTGACACTGACAGTGACCTCGAACTTCGCTACTTCCACTTATGGTCACGCTGGTCACACTAAGAGTGAACTTAGCTACACTCATCTTAGCTACTTCCAGTTACGGTGATGCTGGACACACTGAGAGTGACCTTGGTTAGATTTATTTTACCTAGCTACAAATTTGGTGATGCTGCTCACAGTGAAAAAGACCTCACTCTTACCTTAAATGACTGCAGGGATTCCCATGCTGGTCACACTGACAGCCAATTTAGCTAGTTATGACTTACCTTAGCTCATTATGACTGCGATGACCATTTTGAAACTGCAAGTGTCCTTAGCTTGACTTTCCATTCCTAGTTACAGTTAAGGTGTTGCTAGTCACAAAGACAATGACCTTTGCTAAACATAACTTAGCTGCTGATATTTCCTGGATTGTTAGTCACAGTGACAGGGACCTAAGCTAGACTTATTGCAATTGGATACAGTTACGTTGGTGCTATTCACAGGGACAGGGACATTAGCTACACTTGCTTAAGCCCTTTACAATTACGGTGATGCTAGTCAAAGAGACCATGACCATAGCTACACTTACCTATGCTACTTACACTTATGGTGACACTGGTCACACTGACAGTGACCTTAAGTTCACTGAATTGGGCTAATTACATTTACGCTTATTCTAGGAACATGAACAGTGACCTAAACTAGACTTATTTTAAATTCTTACACTTAAGGTGGTGATGTTCACATTGATAGTGACCAAAGCTATTCTTGATTTAGCGACCTACATTGATGCTGACGATGGTCAGGGCAGTGACCATTGCTACACA
>NW_006922867.1:11921-21510 GCF_000298275.1 Orycteropus afer afer | reverse complement strand
ATCTATGGTGATGCGGGTAACCATGACCATGAACTGAACTCAATTTACCATAGATAGTTAATCTTCTAGAGACACTAGTCACAGTAACAGTGACCGTATCTACTTATTGTTATGTTAGCCAGTTACAGTTACTGGGATTATGGACACACTGACTCTGACCTTAGCTACCCTTATCTTAGTTAGCTACTGTTGCGGAGATGCCGTTGAGAGTGAAAGTTACCGTAGTAAGACTGACCTTTGCTCCCTAAAGGGACACAGATGTGGGTGACAATGACCTGATCCTTAGGAAAAATACTCTTAGCTAGTTACACGTACTGTAACCTGGTCACACGCACAATGACATCCATTACACTGGTCTTAGTTAGAGTAACCTTGATGTTTCTGACAGAGACTCTGTCCTTTTGTGTTTCTGGTGCTGCTCTGACAAGAATATACCACATATGAGATGGCCTCACCCAGCAGGAGATTATTCTTACAATTTAGAGGCTTTAAGTCCAAGTTCCAGGTGTGAGCCACTAGAAGCTGGGTGGAAACACCTCACCGTTTGGCTTCAGATGTGCCTCCTGATCCTGGCCCACTGGAGCTAGAGGGTCTCTGCACTCACACAGCTGTTGAGTGTTGAAGCTGAAAAGTCCAAAGTAGACAAGTCAGGAGGCACAGAAAAGATTTTACCAACCACAGGGCAGGCCATTCATTCAAGTCCATTGAAAGTCTGAAGTTGGGCAGAGCATTTCAGGCGGCTGGACAACGACAATTTGTTTACATTCAGGGTTCAAGTCTACTAAATGATGGAGATGATTTCCAAAGCTGTTTCTTAGATATGGAAAGCAGACCACATACCCAAAACAGCTCAGCCTCTCACAATGGAGTCCACCTTGGAGTTGATTACCAGTCTCATCATGGGAAATACTACATTCAGCTGCCCAGCCACTCACCCAGGCCAAGCCAAGTTGAAACTCCACGTTGACCACCACACCTTGGATAGGTTTACCTTAGCTAGGTATACTTATGGTGACTTGGTCACACTTACAGTGACACAGGTGACATTGAAATGCCCTTAGAGAGATGTATTTTAATTAGGCAATAATGAGGAGGCAGGATGCAATGACAGTGCTTTATTTAGTCTTCCATTAGCTAGTTACACTTACGTTGAATCTCGTCATAGTGACCGTGCCTAAACTTATGGTAGCTGCTTAGAGTTACAGTGATGCGAGGGGACTGAATGCTACCTCAGCTATACTTACATTAGCTTGTTACTCTTCGGATGATGTTTGTCATACTGACAGTATCCTCAGTTACACTTAATTTCCTTAACTATTTACAGTTACATCGAAGCTGGGCACACAGCAGTAACATTAGCTAGATGGATCATAGCTAATTGCAGTGAAGTTGATGCTTCACAAACTGACAGCGCCCTTAGGTCCAGTTCCTTTAGAGACTTACTTTTAGAAGGATGCTGGTCACAGTGATAGTAACCTTAGTGAAACATACCTTTGCTGGTGCAGTTACGTTGATGGTGGACACCGCCCCCCCATCTCCAGTGTTAGAAGCCCCAGTGCTGGCCAGCTGGCCAAGTGTCTTTCTACTTCCACCTTCGGAGGCTAGGCACCAACCTTATGGCTAGGTCACTAGTTTCCCCACAGGACACAGCCCCGGGAATCTGTGACCTCCTCCAGGGCACTCCCGCAGCCTTTTCAGGCCTAAAAAAAAAAAAAAAAAATCCAGCCATGAGCTTATGGCATTCCTAACCCCTGCTATCCACGCCCCGGCCACTTGCCCCTTCTTTGCGCACGGCCGACATCCAGAACCCCAGACTCGGCCCCAGCCCCCAAGCTACCAGCCCTTCCCACTGCTTTGTGGGAAGCATTATCTGCCTGGCTGCCGCCCCTTGCCCACATCACTCTGGCGCCCCCTCAGGATGCACTTCATGCCCAATGACCTAGGCAGGGAATGGGGGGAGGGGAAGCATGGTGGAGGGGAAGGACCGGGGAGTCGCAGTGGACGGTCGGCACTAACTCAGAACCAAGCACCCAGTGGGCGTCTCCTTGGAGGCCGGGCACTCAGCTCAAGTCCAGGCACCCAGCCTGCCCACCTTCACCAGGCAGCAGCGGCGGAGGCTGCGGCGGCGTGTGCAAGCCAGGCACCTCACTTCTGCACAGCACAGACTTAGGCGCTAGACACGATATGCACGGAGCACATTTGGAGCCCACAGAAGGCCAGGTTTTTCCCACCTGCTAGCCTGCGGATCCCCCTCGACAAGCCCCAGAGGCAGTGAAGCCACGAGAGCAGCGCATTGCCAGGCCTAATCTCAAGCAGGAGCTGCAGGTCCCTGAGCGCCATGCGCCTGCACCTGCAACGTGTCATGCGTGCCAGCTCCCCTCTCATTGGGTGTGTGCCGCTGACAGATGCGGCCACGGCCAATGGCGGGTGGCGGGAGCGGGGCCTGCCTTGGAGACCTTCCCACAGCTGGTGCAGCTTTGTCCACAGATGAGGCCTGTGAGGTGATGGTGAGGGGATGTCTGTGGTCAGATTTCAAGCCCAGGGCGGTCTCTTTGGAGCCCCGTCACCTCGGGTAGATGGCTCTGTCTTTGAGATGGGTCTGGTGGCGCTCTCATTGCTCATTATCGAGGGAAAAAGCAAACCGCTCCCCAGTCCTAATGATCTGGGAGATGGGCTGCCCAGTGGGACTCTGCCCACCCAGAGAGATTTCCTTGGCTGATTTCTCAAAGGCGATTCCTTGTCTCATTCAATGTGGGAGCTTTGTGGAAACCAGTGCACCGTTACAGGCACACACGAGCTTCCACACACAGGTGGCTGGCTGTGTGCCAGGTGCACGGGCTGGCACTCTCCAACCTGGGGGCTTGCTGTGGCTGTATGCGGCAGAATGGCTGCAGCCTCGTCACTACCCCACGGCACTCTGCCTGGTCCTGCGCCACCCATGCCATTGTTGCCGTGTCCAAGGCCGGACTTGCGACTGCTATTGCTGCACCTGGTAGAGGGGCTTCATCTTTCTCGCTGACCCTGCACATGGAACATGTGACTGGGCTCTGCACACGCCACAGATCCATTTGGCTGAGGCTGGTATCTGCTCCTCACAACACCCACACCACCAGTCTGCAAAGACTTTTGGGGCTTCCAAGAGTCCCAGCCCAGGAAAGGAGGTTTGGGAAGGTGAGGAAGCCTACCAAGAGGGAGAAGCAGGAGAGCCAGCCCAGTCAAGACCAGAGGCCCCTGTGCACCTGTGGGGAGCTCATAGGAGTAACCTCAAGACAGACTGCCAAACTCTTCTTCCGATCCAGGGGCCACTTGCCTGTTTGAAGGGACCAGGCAGTCAGTGTTGCCTCTGTTTTTTCTCATTGCAAGGTTAAGTGCGCCCCCCAGCTGACACCGCCGCTATTATTTCACACCATCGTGGTCCAATGCCACAAAGCTCTTGCCACTGACCACACACAGAGGGGGAGTGGGATGGTGGCCCTGGTGGGATCTGGGTCAGGAGGCTGGAGTAGGGGCCGGCTCTTGTCACTGGCCACGGTGGCACAGAACTTGGCCCTCGGCGACCAAATATATCGAGACACCAGCTGAGGGGCTGCTCTGGGTTAGCCCTCCTCACCGCCAGGCTGCCTTAGGCTGGTCCTCCCCAGCAGTGTCATCAGGCCCGATGTGGGCACAGGGCCTGGGCCTGGGACATCAGAGGCAATAGGCAGTTGGGGTGAAGGGCAGGCCCCGCTCCGTTCCCATCTGTACGCACTTGGGAGGGTGAATTCACTTTGGTGTCCGAGCCTTGGTTGCCTCCTCTGTAAGAGGGGACACGAATGGATGGTCCCTGGGAACGGCGCCTCTGGGGAAAGGTGTGCGGAAAGGACATTTGGGCATGGGGGCAGACACGGCTGAGGGCAGTTTCCCCTGTGGGGTCAGGGCTTGGTGTGGACCTAGAGCCATCCAGCGTGAGGTCAGATCCTGGCACTCAGAGGCACCCAAGGGGGCTGGCCTAGCCTCCCTGACCCTGGTGACTTCAAGGCGGGACACCACCCAACCAGGCCCCAGCCTTCAAAGGAACAACAACTGCCTGTCAGGCCCCTCTTGCCTCAGAGGACAGGCTGAGCTGTACAGAACGGACATTAGGCCCTAAGTGACTCAGCAGAGCATCCGGGGGAGTAGGGGGGACCGTCTTCCTGGGCGTGTGGTCTGACCTCCAATACCGTGCTCACCAGCAAGATGGACACACTAAGCCTTCACGGGGACTGCTCTCAAGTGTCCACATCACTGGGTGAACAGGTCCTTGAGGGAGGTGTTCCACGGCCCACCGAGAATTATCAGGTGCCTAGAGGACAGCCCCGGGGCCTTGCAAGCTCTACCCTTGGCCCATCCCCACCTCCCATCGCACGGTTGCCAGTGTGTCCTCCCCTTTTGAAGAGGAGGCTGAGGCTGGCTCTGTGGCCCCAGCTTCCCACACTCCCCAGCGGGTGGCCCCACTGCCTTTCCCGCCATACCCAGGGCTTTTCCAATCATGCCCAGTCCCGCAAAACCCGAGCACACTGTCGGTGCCCTGTCCCTTCTGCCTGTAGTGCCCATCCAGCCATGGCATGCCATGCAAAGTCCTTCAAGTGCTGCAGCTCAAATATCACCTTGCCCATGGGCCCTCCTGTTCCCAACCAGGGACACCTCCCAGCTTCCTCCCCAGACAAGTGCCAAGCTCTCGGGCTGGGCTGTGTGAGTGAAGCCACATCTTCCTTACGGTGTGGGGCATCATTTCTTCGGAACTGTCCAACCCTCCACCACCCTGTGACTGGCCCTGGATAGCCAACGTTCCAATAACATTGGATCGGGCTTGGCCAGGAGTCCCTTCCACACAGGGCCTACCAGGTGTGAGGAGCCAGTGAGCACAAGAGGTGCCTCCCCAAGCCAAGCAGACCTCACTGCCAGGTGTGTCCCCCATGCCTTGACGTGGATCCCAGGTGGCCCTGGAAGGCACCGGCCCCCCATCCGTCATCTCTGGTGTCAGAAGCCCCAGTGCTGGCCAAGTGTCTTTCCTCTTCCTCCCTCGGAGGCTAGGCACCGCCATTAGTGCAAGGTTGCTAGTTCCCCCACAGGACAAATGGCCCGGATGCCGCGACCTCCGCCAGGGAACTCATGCAGCCTTTTCAGGCAAAAAAAAAAAAAAAAAAACGCCACCCAGCCAGGATCAGAGGGCATTCCTCAGCCCTACTATCCACGCCCCGGCCACCT
This sequence comes from Orycteropus afer afer, assembly GCF_000298275.1. Taxonomy (NCBI): domain Eukaryota; kingdom Metazoa; phylum Chordata; class Mammalia; order Tubulidentata; family Orycteropodidae; genus Orycteropus; species Orycteropus afer. The sequence continues at coordinate 16,284 of NW_006922867.1, read as the reverse complement.
GCCACTATGCTACCAGAGCTCCCCCTCTTCCAGGCATAGGGACTGAATCCAGAACCCCAGACTCAGCCCAATTCCACCCTCCACCCACCCTGCCCAGCCCCTTGGTCCACTAACCAGTATCTGCCTGGCTGCCGCCCCTTACACAATTCACTCTGGCGCCCCCTCAGGATGCACCTCATGCATAATAACCTAGGCAGGGAAGGGGAGAGTGGAGGTACGGTGGAGGGGAAAGACTGGGGAATCGCGGTGGAGGGATGGCACTTTCGTGGAACGTGGCAGCCAGTGGGTGTCTCCTCAGAGACCGTGCACTCACCTCAAGTCCAGGCACCCAGCGTGCCCACCTTCACCAGATGGCGGTGGCGGAGGCTGCAGGGGCGTGCGCAGACCAGGCACTCTCTCTGCACAGCGGGGGCTTAAGCCCTGAACAGGGATGTGCAAGGAGCACAGTCGGTGGCCACACAAGGCCAGCCTCTTCCCTCCTGCTAACCTGTGGATTCCCCTCCACAAGCCTCCAGAAGCGGTGGAGCTGTGAGAGCAGCGCATTGGCAGGACAAACCTCAAGCATGGGCTGCAGGCTCCTGAGCCCCACACACCTGCAACTGTGGCGTGCCATGCGTGCCAGCTCACCTCTGATTGGGCGTGTGCTGCTGACGGACACACCACTGGCCCAATGGCGGCTGGTGGGAGCTGGGCCTGCCTTGGAGATCTTCCTACAGCTGGGGCAGCTTTGTCCACAGATAAGGCCTGTTAGCTGATGGCCAGGGGCTGCCTGTGGTCAGACTTCAATCCCAGGGCGGTCTCTTTGGAGCCCTGTCACCTCGGGTAGTTGGCTCTGTCTTTGAGGTGGAGCTGGTGGCGCTCTCTTTGTTCATTATCGAGGGAAAAAGCAACCCTCTCCCCAGTCCCAGTCATCTGGTAGATGGGTTGCCCAGTGGGACACTGACCACCCAGAGAGATTTCCTTGGATGATTTCTCAATGGCGACTCCTGGTCTTGCTCAATCTGGAAGCTTTGTGGAAACCAGTGCAGCATTACAGGCACACATGAACCTCCACACACAGGTGGATGGCTGTGTGCCAGGTGCACGGGCTGGCACTCTCCAACCTGGGGGCTCCAGCTTGCTGTGGTTGGATGCGGCAGAATGGGTGCAGCCTCATCATGACCCCACGGCAACCTGCACGGTCCTGCACCACCCGTGCCATCGTTGCCGTGTCTGAGGCCGGGGTTGCGACTTCTATTGCTGCACCTGGTAGAGGGGCTTCATCTTTTTCGCTGACTGTGCACTTGGAACATGTGACTGGGCTCTGCACACCCCACAGATTCATTTGGCTTAGGCTGGTCTCTGCTCCTCACAACCCCACGCCACCAGTCTGAAGAGACTTTTGGGGCTTCCAAGAGTCCCAGCCCAGGAAAGGAGGTTTGGGAAGGTGAGGAAGCCTACCTAAAGGGAGAAGCAGTAAAGCTGGCTCAGTCAAGAGCAGAGTCCCCTGTGCACCTTTGGGAGCTCATAGGAGGAACCTCAAGACAGACTGCCAAACTCTGCTTCCGATCCAGGAGCCACTTCCCTGTTTGAAGGGCCCAGGCAGTCAGTGTTGCCTCTTTGTTTTCTCATTACAAGGTCTAAGTGCCCCCCCAGCTGACACCGCCGCTATTATTTCACACCATCGTGGTCCAATGCCACAAAGCTCTTGCCACTGAGCACGCACAGAGGTGGAGTGGGACGGTGGCCCCTGCGGGGTCTGGGTCAGGAGGCTGGAGTAGGGGCCGGCTCTTCTCACTGGCCACAGTGGCACAGAATGTGGTCCCCCGGGACCAAAGTTAATGGGACACCAGCTGAGGGGCTGCTCTGGGTTGGCCTCCACACCACCAGGCTGGCTTAGGTTGGGCCTCTCCAGCTGTGTCACGAGGCCGGAGGTGGGCAAAGGCCTGGGCCTGGGGCATCAGAGGTGACAGGCAGTTGGGGTGAAGGGCAGGTCCCGTGCTGTCCCCATCTCTACGCACTTGGGAGAGTGAATTCACTTTGGTGTCCGAGCCTTGGTTGCCTCCTCTGTAAGAGGGGACACGAATGGATGGTCCCTGGATGCGGTGCCTCTGGGGCGAGGTGTGCGGGAAGGATACGTGGGCATGGGGGCAGACACGGCTGAGGGCAGTTTCCCCGGTGGGGTCAGGGCTTGAGGTGGACCTAGAGCCATCCAGAGTGAGGTCAGAGCCTGGCCCTCAGAGGCACCTAAGGGCCTGGCCTGGCTTCCCTGACCCCGGTGACTTCGAGGTAGGACACCACCCAACCCCTTGAGCCAACAGCTCAGGGCACCAGGAGGCCCCGGACTTTAAGGGACAGCAACTGCCTCTCAGGCCCCTCTTGCCTAAGAGGACAGGCTGGGCTGTACATAACAGACATTAGGCCTTAAGCAACTCCGCAGAGCATCTGGGGTTAGGGGGGACCTTGTTCCTTGGCGTGTGTTCCGACCACCCATACCCTGCTCACCAGTGAGATGGACAAGCAAAGCCTTCACAGGGACTGCTCTCAAATGTCCCCGTCACTGGGTGAACAGGTCCTCGAGGGTGGTGTTCCATGGCCTGCTGAGAAAGATCAGGTGCCTAGAGGACAGCCCCAGGGGCTTGCAAGCTCTACCCTAGGCCTATCCCCCCCTCCCATCGCACAGTTGCCAGTGTGTCCTTCCCTTTTGAAGAGGAGGCTGAGGCTGGCTCTGTGGCCCCAGCTTCCCATACTCCCCAGCGTGTGGCCGCACTCCCTTTCCTGCCATACCCAGGGCTTTTCCAATCATGCCCAGTCCCGCCAAACCTGAGCACCCTGTCGGTGCCCCGTCCCTTCTGCCCATAGTGCTCATCCAGATCTGGCATGCCATGCCATGCCCTTCAAGCGCTGCAGCTCAAATATCACCTTGCCCATGGGCCCTCCTGATCCCAACAGGGGCCACCTCCCAGCTTCCTCCCCAGGCAAGTACCAAGCTCTCAGGTTGGGCTGTGTGAGTGAGGCCACCTGTCCCTTAAGGTGTAGGGAGTCATTTCTCGGGGGACTGTCCAACCCCCCATCCACCCCGTGCCTGGCCCTGGGAAGCCAAGGTTCCACAAACATTGGACGGGCTTGGCCAGGAGTCCCCTCCACACAGGGCCTACCAGGTCTGAGGAGCCAGTGAGCACAAGGGGTGCCTACCCAAGCCAAGCAGACCTCACTGCCAGGTGTGACCCCCACGCCTCGATGTGGATCCCAGGTGGCCCTGGGAAGGCACCCCCCCCCATCCATCATCTCCGGTGTCAGAAGCCCCAGTGCTGGCCAAGTGTCTTTCCTCTTCCTCCCTTGGAGGCTAGGCACTGCCCTTAGTGCAAGGTTGCTAGTTCCCCCACAGGACACATGGCCCGGATGTTGCGATCTCCGCCATGGCACTCCCGCAGCTTTTCAGGCCACAAAAAAAACCACCCAGCCAGGATCAGATGGCATTCCTCAGCCCTGGTATCCATGCCCCGGCCACCTGCCCCTTCCAGGCACAGGGCCTGCATCCAGAGCCCCAGACTCGGCCTGAGCCCCCACGCATCCCTCCATGCCCACCCCTCTGAGTCCACTAACCAGTATCTGCCTGGCTGCCGCCCCTTGCCCACTTCACCCTGGCACCCCCACTGGACTCACCTCATGCACAATGACCTGGGCAGGGAAGGGGTGAGGGGAGGCACAGCGGAGGGGAAGGACTGGGGAGTCGCAGTGGAGGGTTGGCACTGTTGAGGAACCGGGTACCCCGTGGGCGTCTCCTCGGAGGCTGCACACTCACCTCAATTCCAGGCACCCAGGCTGCCCACCTTCACCAGGCGGCGGCAGCGTCGGTGGCAGCGGCGGCGGCGTGCCCAGGCCTGGCACCCCCCATCTGCACAGCACCAGCTTAGGCACTGGACAAGGATGTGCATGGAGCACATTTGGCGCCCACACAAGGCCGGCCTCTTCCCCCCTTCTAGCCTGCAGATCCCCCTCCACAAGCACCCAGAGGCGGTGGAGCTGCGAGAGCAGTGCATTGCCAGGCCAAACCTCAAGCAGGCGCTGCAGGCCCCTGAGCGCCATGCGCCTGCAACTGCTGCATACCATGCATGCCAGTTCACCTCTCATTGGGTGTGTGCTGCTGACGGACGTGGCTCCGGCCCAATGGAGGCTGGTGGGACCAGGGCCTGCCTTGGATACCTCCCTACAGCTAGGACAGCTTTGTCCACAGATGAGGCCTCTGTGCTGATGGAGTGGGGCTCTCTGTGGTCAGATTTTGAGCCCAGGGCGGTCTCCTTGGAGCTCCGTCACCTCAGCTGGATGGATCTGTCTTTTAGATGGGGCTGGTGGCGCTCTCTTTGTTCATTATCGAGGGAAA
>NW_006922867.1:5354-5941 GCF_000298275.1 Orycteropus afer afer | reverse complement strand
ATAGTTAAGGAGGTATTGGAAGAAACAGTTGGCACAGGGCCAAGGCTGGAGTGGGGAGTCGAGTAGAGGAAAGGGTTTTGAGATAGGATTCCTTAGGGTAGAAAGAGGGTCCTTAAAGGGAGAAAACCCTAGGAGAGATCTCAGTGGGGTCTCCAGGGAGTTGCCTCTGTCCCAGGACACTCTCTGGCCACCTGGGTTTGCTGAGATTTGAGACCCCTCTTAACATGCACTCACCCTAAGTCTGGGCCGAGCCTTCGGGAAGTATTATCAGGGGAGAAGGAGGCATGACTGCCATCCCTCTGCTCTTTGTTTATTTCCTATATGAAGTCCTGCATATACAGTGACCAGCAGCCATCCTTGGAGGTATCCAAGGCCCTTTGGGTTTGAGGCCTCCCCTTGCTGCCTATCCGATCCTGGTCCCAGATTGGCCATCAGAGAAGGTTCAGTTCCCTGTCTGTAAGCATGTGCTGGGTTTTGGGTGTGCAACATGAAATTCTGCTTTATGGGTTAACTGCTACCTGTCCTCAGAAACCTACTCACATGGCCTTCTCAGGAGCAGGAAAGTGTGCACCCTCTTAGACCACAGG
>NW_006922867.1:4666-5099 GCF_000298275.1 Orycteropus afer afer | reverse complement strand
TGGACTGATGAAGGAGCTGGTCCCAGGCCCTGGTTGTCCAAAATCTGTGCATTCCTGGGTGTAAGGGACAGGATATGCCATACTCTCTCCCAGAGAGAAGTAGACATCCACCTGGGCTAATGATATCCGAGGTGGGACCGAAAGCCTACAACTGGGAGGAGTAGCCCGTCCAGGAGGCACTGGGAAATGACCTGGGAAAAGTAAGGCCCTGGAGAGCTTCTTTCTTTCTACCTCCTCCCTGGGTCTTCTCGACCCTCCCTACCCTTTCCCTCTGTATGTGTGTCTCTAAGTGTGTTTCTGTGTGTGGGTGTGTGTGTGAGTGTGTGAGTGTGTGCATGTGTGTCTGTCTCTCTCTAGAGGTGTTTCTCTCTCTCCGTGTGTGTATGTCAAAGTGTAATTTCCCCTCTCACCCTCTTTCCTCATTCTCATCCTC
>NW_006922867.1:3176-4525 GCF_000298275.1 Orycteropus afer afer | reverse complement strand
AGTCAGACAGTGAGCCACCAGCATCTCGTTGCCCGGTGACCCGTGTTCCAATTTCTATTCGTCCCCATTGTCAAGGAAGTGACATCATATCCTCCATACCCTGACTTGTGCCCCCTCCCAACCGAAAACCTCCCTAAAAATCTCCCTGGTTTGCCAAATTCATGGCTCTCCCAGTATCATGTCTGTACCCGGACACAGTGACAGCAATCCACCCCACTCCACAGGAGCCAGAGAAGGCCTGGGTTCAGCCAGGTCCACAGCTTTCAGGACACTGAGATGGCTTCACACATGGATTCTCAGTCTACACCACTTTATCACCCCAGACAAGTCAACTAGTGTCTCTCGGGCACACAGTTGCAACCTGGTGGATCAGCATAGTGTGTAAGACATACGTTTCCAAGGGGGTTAGGTATATAAAAGTTTTTTGTCATGGTTGGGGACTCTCATTACCCGCTCTTTGTTGTTCCTCACCCTAGGACCTTCTCTTTCATTACACAGGGTCTCAGCACATCTCTCTCGACCTCCTAACTCACAACAACAATGCTACCTCCTGAACATCCTGACTCATTTCACCTGCACCTGGGAGTTCTCCAACCCTTTCCTGCCTCTTCACCTCCTATCACTTTCCAGCTTCTTGATCTCAACCAACACACATTCTTTATACTTGAATTTTCTCCTCAGTTGTCCTTCCACCCCTGACAATTTTCACGAAAACAGGCATGCAGACAAACACGTGGGCACAATTGTGCATCACAGAACCATCCACAGAAGTCAAAAGAAGCAAAATTTCCAAATGTCTCTCCCGAAATGATGAAGTCAACCCGTTAAGCACACCTATGATACCGTTCACTCATCAAAAGGAATTTCCGAGTAACAAACGGGCCACATTAACGAACATCAAAAATATCAATGACTAAGTGACAGATGTCAGACGCTAAAAGCCATATACCATAGGATGCCATTTGAATGATAAATCCAGAGTTGGTAAATCCACCAACACAGACAGTGAAGTATGGGTATACAGGGGCTTCAGGGGGCCGAGGGGAGAGAGGGAAGTTCTCGAGTACCAAGTTTCTGTCTGGGCCAATGGCCTTGCTCTGCTAGTAGACATTGTGATGGCTGCCAACCTTGAGACCGTAGGTAAAGACAACAAACGGTACATTAGACAATCATTCAAACAAGGGACCTCATTGTATGTCAGATCAAAAACCAGTATTTGATTAAACAATGAAACTTTACACAGAAAAGTCAATGTAAGCTGCACTTGGAGTAAACACGAAGTCAATGACAAAACAGATAATGTGATATGAGACTCATAGCTCCCATCTTAGGTCAGGGAAAGGCAGGCC
>NW_006922867.1:0-511 GCF_000298275.1 Orycteropus afer afer | reverse complement strand
GGATCAGAGTGGTGGCCTGGCCTGGATCAGACTGACTTAGGAAACCCTGTGGTCCCTTCAAATTCCTTCTGGTGGATGGCGGCCAGAGTCTTCAGTGGTGAGGGCAGAGCTATCTTCCTAAAACACCTGAAATCATCCAACTCGTGATTTCCGAAGAAAACAGGGAGACGTGGTGATTCACCAAGTGCCTTCAGTGAAATGAGCCATGAAGTGAGCCGCCAGCATCTCTTCACCCAGTGACCCATGTTCTGAGTTCTATTGTTCGCCATTGTCAAGGAAGTGACATCATAGCCTGCATAACCTGACTTGTGCCCTCTCCCAATGGAACACTTTGCTAAAAATCCCGCTGGGTTGCCAAATTTGTGGCTTTCCCAGCATCGTGTCTGTACCCGGACACAGTGACAGCAACCCACCCTACTCCACAGGAGCCAGAGAAGGCCTGGGTTCAGCCAGGTCCACAGCTTTCAGGACACTGAGATGGCTTCACACATGGATCCTCCGTCTACACCAC
>NW_006922866.1:146463-148156 GCF_000298275.1 Orycteropus afer afer | reverse complement strand
CTTGGAACAGAGAACCAATAATAGCAAACAACAATTGAGCACTAATACACAAGATAACATAACCTAGAAACCAACACAGATATGGATGTATCTAAAATAAAATAAGCTTACAAGATTGTAAACAGAGCACAGAGAAATCAATCTGCAAATGAGGACAATAAACCAAAAAGAGGGAAAGTGTTTTGTAGTTACTGAGCTTCTAAATGGTGAGCTAGTCAAAAACAGTTGCAAGATAGAATGACTATTCTAAACACTGGGAGAAATTATAAATTACAGGGTAACCTCAAAGAAAAATGATAAACCTTCATATCACAATAAAAAGAGGAGAAGCACAAATATTTAGCAAATGTTAAAACAACAGCAACAAAGGAAATGATAGCAAAATTCATAAACATAATGAGTTCACCATAGAAAATTATAAGGAACAAAGAAACCAGGAACACCATGAAAAAACACACAATAAAATGACAGTAAACAATTCATACTTGTCAATAGTTACAATGAATGTTAAAGAATTAATGCACCACTCAAGAGACAGAGACTTGCAGACTGTATAAGAAAACATAACCCATCAATATGCTGCCTACAAGAGACACACCTTAGAGACAAATACAAAAATAGACCAAAAATCAAAGCTTGGAAAAAGGTATCAAGCAAATGGTAAGCAAAAAAGAGTAGAAGTGGCAATATTAATTCCTGATCAAATTGACTTTAAGATAGGAGCTATCATACAAAACAAGGAAGGACATTATATAATGATTAAATGATCAATTGAGCAAGAAGATATAACCAAAATAAATATCTAGGGACCCAATGAAAGAGCCACCAGCCACTCCTCGGAAGGAAGATGGGGCAATCTACTTCCATAGTGATACTGCCTCAGAAACCCAAGGAAGGGTTGCTATGAGTCGGGTCTGACTCAATGACACATAACAACAACAACACCAATGAAAGAGCATCAAAATTCATAAATCAGACTTTAAAACAGTTGAAAAGGCAAATAGATAACTCTACAGTCATAATGAGAGACTTCAGTACACCACTTTCAGTGAAAGATTGAACAACTGGAAAGAAACTCAACAAAGATGCAGAAGAGCTAAACAATACAATCCACCAACTGGACTTATAGACATCTACAGAGCACTTCCCCCAACAACAGCACAATATACATTCTTTCCCAGTGCACATGGAACATCCTCCATGATAGACCATATATCAGGCTGTAAAGCAAGCCTTAATAAATGACAAAACTTTGAAATGCTGCAAAGCATTTTCTCATATCACAATTCTATCAAATTAGAAATCAACAATACAAAGATGAACAGAAGAAGATCAAACAAAAGGAAACTGAATAATAGCCTCCTTAAGAAAGACTGGAAAGACAAGAAATAAAAAAATGAAATTCAAAAATTCCTTGAACCAAATGAGAATGAAACCACAACATACAAAAATCTTTGGGACACAGCAGAAGTAATGATCAGGGGTCAATTAACAGCAATAAATGCACACATTAAAAAAAGAAGAAAGAGCCAAAATCAACACTAAACCCGCATCTCCAACAATTAGAAAAAGAACAGAAAGAAAGGCCTACAGTCACCAGAAGCAAGGCAATAATCAAGTTTCGAGCAGAACTCAATGAAGCAGAAAATAGAAAGACAATAGAAAAAATCAACAAGACTAGAAGTTAGTTCTT
>NW_006922866.1:144623-145969 GCF_000298275.1 Orycteropus afer afer | reverse complement strand
AATTATACTACAAATACTAACGAGTTGTTTAAATATTTTTGAAACCAATGATACTTTAGATTACTATTACTGGAATGTGACTTGTAATAACTTTGTTAACTCACTGATCAGCATGTGTTCATAGTAACACAACCACACTATACAACTATACCAGTGAATATCTCAAATGGATGGTTTCATTCAGCTGGAGAACATTCACTGTACTTAGCACATCAAGGGCTTAGTAGATCTAAGCGCTTTATTGGACTTTTGATTACAGGCATACCTACTCTTGCCACAATGATAACTACTATGACTGTGGCTGCTGTTGCATTACAATATTCTATTCAAACAGCCCAATATGTAGAAGAGATTGCCGGAAATACCATAAAGGCATAAGTAGATCAAGAAAATATTGATCAGGATTTTAAGCTCAAAGTAGATATGTTAAAGGAAGCAATACTATCATTAGGAGATGAGTTAGAAGTGATAAAAATAAGGTAGACATTAAATTGTAATTATCAGTATGAACATGTATGTGTGACATCATGCCTTGTGAATTTCAGTGATCCTGAATTCACTTGGGAAAAAATCAAAATGAGAATATTAGGATTTGTCATAGTTCAAATATTAGTTTTGAAATTCAGGAATTCCATAAAGATATTCAAAGGATAAAGGACAGTCATACACCCATAATTGATCCAAATCAAATTGCAAATTCAATACTCGATGAATTTAAAAGTCTTAACCCTTTTAAGAGCATCCCTACATTTTTGTATCACTTTTTACCATATGTAATTATGTTTTTGATCATACTACTGATTATTCCTTGGGTTCCAAGATTAATTCAATATTCAATCTGATCTTTAACTATTGAAGTACAATTTACTTCATTTAAAAAATAAAAAGGGAGGAAATGTTGGAGACCAAGAAAAAGACTCCCAAAAAACATGACTGCAAGGCACATTTCTAACTACAGTTAAGAGATGCATGGCTGAATGATTGCTTTGAGAGATGGCAAGGCCTCTCTTACGGTTGAATGCTTGGCTTTAGCCTTGCATTCCTGGGGCAGAATGTTGTGCCAGCAGAATATTTGCCAACCTGTTTCTCTGGGATAACATTTTGGCCAAAGAATAGTATACCTTAGAAATCATTCTTTAGAATCATGTACCTTAACAATCATGTTATGTTTTAGAATGAAGTATCTTAGTGATTATTTGATAATCCTGCAAGAGATGTTAACCTAATTAATTATCCAATATATTTGGACATGGGAAAATGTCTTTGGGTATGGGAAAGCGTAAAATTTTAACTTTTAATTAATAACTGATTGTTATAAGGAAATATTTAATTTTACTGTAAAACAA
>NW_006922866.1:142030-142627 GCF_000298275.1 Orycteropus afer afer | reverse complement strand
TTTCTAGAAACACACCACTTACCTAAACTAACACAGACTGATGTGGAAAAGTTGAACAGATACACACCAAAAGAAGAAATTGAACAGGTCATAAAAAAAAATACTAACAAAGAAAAGTCCTGGCCCAGACAGTAACACACTGGAGAATTCGACCAAACATTCAGAGACAAACTGACACTAATCCTACTCAAACTATTCCAAAACACAGAAAAGGATAGAATCCTCCTTAATTCATTTTATGAAGCAAGCATAACCTTGATACCAAAACCAGGCAAAGACGTCACTCAAAAGGAAAACAACAGACAAATATCCCTCATGAATGTGGATGCAAAAATCTTCAACAAAATCCTAGCCAATGAACTCCAACAACATATCCAGAAAATCATTCATGAGTAGAGTTCATATCAGGTGTGCAAGGATGGTTCAACAAACAATCAACATCATCTACCACATAAATAAAACAAAGGAAAAGAACTAAGTGACCATATCAGTTGATGCAGAAAAGGCATTTGATAAAATCCAACACCTATTCCTGATTAAAACTCTCAGTAAAAGAGAAATAGAAGGGACAGTCCTCAGCATAATAAAGGGTCTATA
>NW_006922866.1:139121-140659 GCF_000298275.1 Orycteropus afer afer | reverse complement strand
ATGAAGAAATGCTCACAATCATTAGCCATTGTTGTTGTTGTTGTTATGTGCCATTGAGTTAGACCCAACCCATAGCAACCCTTCCTTGGGTTTCTGAGGCAGTATCACTAAGGAAGCAGATTGCCCAACCTGCCTTCAGAGGAGTGGCTGGTGGGTTTGAACCACCAGACTTCTGGTTAGTAGTCAAGTTCCTTAGGCACTATGCTACAAGAGTTCCATCATTAGCCATTAGAGAGATGCAAATCAAAACAACAATGATATTCCATCTGGCCCCAGAACTAGTAGCAAAGTTCAACAAGATCCAAAATAGCAAATGCTGGCAAGGATGCAAAGAGATTGAGACTCTCATACACTGCTGGTGGGACTGTAAAAGGGTACAACCACTGTGGGAAGCAGTATGGCGATTCCTTAAAAAGTTGAAATTAGAAATGCCTTTTGGCTCAGCCATTCCATTACTAAGTATATATCCTAAAGAATTGAGTGCCAGGAAAAGAACAGATATATGCACACCCATATCCCTCACAGCAGTATTTACAATACCCAAAAGATGGAAGCAACCTAGGTGTCCATCAACTGAAGAATGGATAACCAAACTATGGTACATACACACAATGGAATACTATGCAACCTTATGCAGATTCTATACTGTAGAATCTGCAAAATACCACAAAATGTGGATTAACTTGAAGGTCATTATGCTGAATGAAATAAGTCAATCACAGAAGAACAAATATTTTCTTAGTCTGTTATTATAAAAAGTCAAGGAAATGTTTCTATTTGGAAGGAAATTTTCTTTGGTTACCAGGAGTGGGAGAGTAGGAGGAGGGAACACTGTTAGATAGTTAGAGACAAGCATTGATTTGGGTGAAGAGAAGGGCAATGTACCAAATGTGAGTGATCAACATGGTGTCATTGAGGAAGAGGAAGACATAGTAAAGTGCATGGGTGGTACAGGCAACAAAGATGAACCCTTCTGCACATATAGTACTACATTGTCTGTGAAGGCAAACATGGCTATATGGGTGGATAAATGGGTGGACAGGCTGAATTATTAGCTATGTCTATACAAGAGGGAATGTGCCCAAAATGAAGTATTGGGTTGGCAGACAATGCTTCTACAAGTGTATTGCTATGTTCTGTAAGAATTCCCAGATATATAGTAGAAGTGACAAGGTTGTAGTCACTTCTTGGTCACAGCCAGCTGCCCAGAGGGAGCAAGTAGTTGGACCTGTGGGCTCGGAACCAGTGTCACAGTGGACATCAAGCTCAATTGACATAGCATACTAAACAAAACATTGTTCCACATCCTACTTTGGTGAGTAGCGACTGGGATGTTAAAAGCTTTCAAGGAGCCATCTAGATGCAGCAATGGTTCTCTCCCTGTCCAGAGCAAAGAAAAATGAAGAAAACCAAAGATTCATGAAAACAATTATTCTAAGTGACTAATTGTACACCATGTGATCCTCAGCCTATAGGACTATGAGACCAGAAGAACTAGATGGTGCCTGGCTACCACTGTCAACCACTTGGAAGATGAT
>NW_006922866.1:133324-138676 GCF_000298275.1 Orycteropus afer afer | reverse complement strand
AAAAAAAAAGAAAAAGAAAAACTGGATATAACCAGAGAGCTTATTCTTCATTCATATTTCCTATTTATCCATCACTTGCCAACACAAACTTTACTTTCTAAGTATATCTTCCATGATATCCATGTCTCAACCAAATCAATTAGATGATATCAAACATTGTATTGCAGCCTTATTTTTGTGATTAACTAAGCAATACCTGCCTCTTCACTACACTCTGTATTCCATGAGGGTAACCCAGTGCAATCCTCAATAAATATTTGATGAGTGACTCAATGATTAGTTTAAATAATGAAGCTCATGTGTTACAAAGTGTGAAGGGAAATTTGCAGCAACAACAGCAACAAAATGTGATCTCCCTCTACAGAATTATACCAGAAAGTGTTTCTCTGCTCTTCATATGGTTTTCTTAGCCAATTTTTTCAGAAGTTTATGAACTTATCCTGTGTCTCAGTCTGTCTTAGTCTGGAAGTTCTGCTCAAACCTGTCCACCAATGGTGACCCTGGTAGTACTTGAAATACTGGTGGCAGAGCTTCCAGCTTCATAGCAACATGCAAGCCACCACAATACGACAAACTGGCAGATGAATGGTGGACAGAGAGAATATTCTGGCTTATTTATATGTGTGGGGTTTTGGTTGATAAACATCGTCCTGTGAGACAAAGGAAGGTAAGCAACTGCTTACAATTTTCAATAGGAAGCAAATAGTACACTCTGTCCTCTTGGGATTGATTAAGAAACTAATGCTATCTAGCCTAACAAGAAACGTTACTCTAATAGTCTGTGCTATATTTGTATAGTAAAACAAAAGCCAAATATGAATATGACATGTCCATATGGTAAGGATAGAGTATATTTTCTAAATAACAGTTCAAAAACATTTTATGTTGCTATGATTACCCTGACAGAAGGTTTTGAAAGGAAAACAGCATCTTACAGTAGGTGCAAGTTAAATATCTGTTGAATGTACATTATTATCATCACTAGTTGTTGTTGTTAGGTATCATCAGATTGGCTCCAACTCATAGAGGACCTATGTACAACAGAAAGAAACATTGCCTAGTCATGTGTCATCCTGACAAAGGGAAGAATTGCTTGACATTTCTAAAGATGAAAGAACTGAAGCAAAAGCCTCCAGTTGCAATACTGAAGGATTTTATAGGCAAAGTCATTACTCCTAGTAATAATAATAATTCCCTCTTTTTTGAAAAATGATATTTTTAGAAAAAAATTCTTTAGGTTAAAGGATGGAAACCTCTACTGTGACTGCAAGTGAGTGGTTAAATAACATCATGTTGACTTTTCTTTTAACTGAAACAAAAATGAGCTCTCTGACAACGCAGAAGAAAGTCACAGGAGTTATGAATGTTCACTACCTTCAAAGAAATTGTAAGAAAGCAACTTTTCTCTCTATTCTAAGCAGTGTTCCCTCTGTTGTGTTCTGACTCATACCCAGTTATTGGAGTCCATCAAACAACATCTAATTTCCCTCTCTTTTTCCTCTCAACTTACTACACTCATTCTTCACAAAGAAATGTAACAACATAACTGTCATTGAAAATGAATCATCAGATGATCTACCAAAATCTGAAAGAAAAAAATCTGGAATAAACTTAAGTATACTACAGGTTTATCTACCCATTCAATTTTATAATTTACCAAGAGAATATTGAATTTATTCAATTTGGTGCAAATGGAACAGTATACTGTGCTTCACTCATAGAAACTAATTTTCAGTGGGTTGTAATGGACAATACACAAGTTAAAAAAAGTAAGCAAGATTATTACTAATTGAATAACAGTTCATAAAAAACAAAGATTTTTATATTATAGAATTTACATAAGATTGGGAATTGTTAACTAAAATAAATTTTAAATGTAGTAAAACAATTGGGCTGACCAAGGAAGAGAAGTTAGGTTAGCACAGCTGAAGCTGACTGAAGGAAAGGAAAGGTTGTATGAAATGGTAATGAAGAGGTAGGTAGGAGCCATGTCAAATCAAGCCATATCATCCACAGTAAATAGGACTCTCAAAGTATAAAAACAAATGAAGGCTATCATCTGATTTATGCTTGGTGATTTCTCTATGGATAAATAATTTTTAGATATATATGATTAAAAGCAGAAAGTGTAAGCCTAATTCAATAATTCAGAAAAAGTTGCTAGGGTCTGGATGTAGTAGTTCAAATGGAGAAAAGTTGAGATATGTGTTCTAAACTAAAAAAACTCACTGCCATGGAGTCAGATCCGACTCAGAGCAACCCCTTTTTGGGTGTCCAAGATGATATCACTATGGATGTAGATCACTCAATCTTTATTCCGAGGAGTTGTTGGTGGATTTGAACCTCCACCCCACTGGTGAGCAGTCAAACACCTTATGCACTACACCACCAAAGCTCCTAGACATGTTCCAGGTAGTACCAATATGATGAATTGGGCATGAAGTAAGCAGGGGCCAAGGTAATTAGCTGTTTGGTATAGAAATATATTGAGTGGTAGAAAATCATGAAAGGAACAGTTTTTTGAATGATTTTTAGGGTTTGAAGATAAATTGTTTTACTGTGATAATTTAACATAGGAGAATAATTATTTATTTTGTACTTAAATTGTAAGGCAGGATGATGGTATGGCTGAAGGTATATATTTTCAAGAATTATAAGTACATTTGAGATTACCCAAGAAGGGACATTAGACTGAGAAGAGGGGGAAGAAAAAAATATAAAAAGCAAAATAAATGAAAAACTTGAGCTCTTAAAAATTAGAAGATTAGAAATAAAGAAAAGAGGTAATGAAGAGTGAGTAACTGAATTTAGCATTCAGTGCTAAATGAGGTAGTCGAAGTCCCAGGATAGTGAAAATAATTAACAGGATCACATGTTAACTGAACTATTGGAAATTCAAATCTACACATAGGTGCTTCAGAAGAAAGATGTGGTAATCAGCAATTGAAAAACTCTACGTAGTATAATTCTACTGTGGTATAGGGAGGGTAACCATCAGCCAGGTCAAACTCAATAATTGCAGACTTAAAGTGATTCTTTTTAGTACCCAGAGCTATTGTAGAATGGATTAAAATGAAGGGAAAGGACTTTTGTTTCTTACAGGGGTTATGTTTCCAAAAAATTGAACTAGAATCAACATGTATTTGAACAAACTTACTTTTTCTCATAAAACTATTTTTCATAGCCATTTTTGGAAGGTTTTAGATTTATAAAAATAATTGAAACTATAACAGAGTTCTCATAAATATATCACACCCAGTTTCCTCTATAATAAACATCTTAAACACTGGTATGATATGTTTTTGACAATTAATAATCAAATATTAATACATTATTAGTAATTAACTCCCATAGTTTATTTTGATATACTCACTTTTTACCTAATATCTTTTTTCTGTTCCAGGATCTCTTCCAAGATACTACAACATATTTAGTTGTCATAACCCTTCTGTTCACTGTTGCAGTGACTGAAACTTTCTTTTTGATGATGTTGATAATTTTATGTCTTACTGTGTGGATATGTTGTAGAATGAGTAACTATTGGAATCTCTTTAATGTGTTTCTCATGACTAAACAAACTGAGGTTACAGGTTATTGGCAGGAAAACCATAGAGACAAAATGTCATATTCTTTATATTAAAGTAAGTGTATACAATAACTTATTGGTGATGTTGACCTTAATCATCTGTTTGAGGTAGTGTTTGTCAAGTTTTCAGTTAAAAAGTAGCTATTTCCCCCATATTCCATACTTTATGTTTTGAAAGGAAAGCATTATGCTTAGCCTACACATAAGATAAAAAAAACAGGTAAACATGTTTTACCTGTGTTTTATTGACTATGTAAATACATTAAACTGTGTACATCATAATAAATTGTGGATAACATTGCAAATAATTGGAATTTCAGATATTTAATTATTATCATAGGGAACTGGTATGGAAACCAAGAGGTGGTCATTCAAACAGAGTAAGGGGATACTGTGTGGTTTAAAATCAGGAAAAGTGTTTGTGAGGGATGTATCCTTTCATGCATATTCAATGTGTACCCTGAGCAAATAATTTGAGAAGCTGAGAAGCTGGATTATGTGAAGAAGAATGAGGCATGACTATTGGAGGAAAACTCTTTAACACCTGTGATATGAAGATGAGACAATCTGGCTGGCTGAACCAAACCTAAAAAAAAAGTCACTGCCTTTGAGTCAGATCCGAGTCATAGCAACCTCTCCTTGGGTTTCTGAGGCAGTATCACTACAGAAGTAGATTGTCTGGTCTTCCCTCCAAGGAGAGGCTGGTGGGTTTGAACTGCCAAACTTCTGGTTAGTAGTCAAATGCCTTAGTCACTACACCACCAGAGAAAAGAAGAGAATTGAAGGATTCATTGAAGAATTTCAGAGAATATAGCCTTCAGTATGGATTTCACCTTAACATAAAGAAAAAAAAATGTTGAAAATTTATCAATAAACATTATGATAAATGAAGAAAAGACTGAACTTGTCAATTATTTCATTTTACTTGGATGTACAATCAATGGTCAATGGCAGCAATAATCAAGAAATCAAATGACGTACTGCAATGGGCAAATTTGCTGCAAAAGATCTCTTTAAAATGTTAAAGGTCAAATGTTGCTTTAAAGAATAAGGTGTGTCTGACCCAAGCCATGGTATTTTAAGTAGTGTTGTATGCATGTGAAAGATGAATAATGAATAACAAAGATTGAAGAAGAATTGATGTATTTGAGGTGTGGTGTTGGTGAAGAATGTTGACTATACCATAGACTGCTAGAAGAAGGAACACATTTGCATTGGAGGAAGTACAACCAGAATGCTCCTTAGAAGTGAGAATGGCCAGACTTGGTCTCTCATACTTTGGTCATGTTATCAGAAGGGACCAATCCCTGAAGAGTGATATCATGCTTGGTAGAATAGAGGGTCAGAAAAAAAGGTGAAGAGCCTCAGTGAGAAGGACTGACACAGTGGTTGTGAGAACGATCTTAAGCATAGCAATGATTGTGAGAATGGCATGGTACTATGCAGAGTTTCATTATGTTGCAAATGGGATCCCTATGAGTCAGAACACAGATATGGAGTGAGAAATGATGGTTCATCTCCTCGAGTCTGGAATTTCTACAAAATTTATGTGAAGTTCCCCATAGACAATATGCATAGACATACTTTCCCCATATATGTATGTATATGTGCATGCCCAAAGGATTCTTGATGGTGCAGTCATTAATTGCTTAGCTGCTAGAAATAGTCTGTAGTTTAAACTCAACAGCCACTCTGCTGATGTGGTTGGCTTCTCTAATGATTACAAGCTAGAACATCCTACGAGGCAGTTCTACGAGGCAGTTGTC
>NW_006922866.1:131355-131859 GCF_000298275.1 Orycteropus afer afer | reverse complement strand
ATGATGGGCTCAAGTATAGCAGGGATCATGGAGCTGGTGCAGGATTGGGTAGTGTTTTGTTCTGCTGTGCTGTTCTATGAGTCTGCTATTCTATGAGTTGGAAATGACTCGATGGCACCTAACAACAACACCAACAACAGTTCTAGAGACTCTAGGAGAGATTATTTTCTTACCTTTTCAAAGTTACAGAGGCTATCTTAGGCTGTGGTTCTCTTAATCCATTTTCAGAGCCAACAACAATAGACCAAGTCCTTCTCACACTATTATTTTTATTGCCCACTATCCACAGCTGGGGAGAATTTTCCATTTATGAAGACTCATATAATTACAAAGGGCTCTGGTGGCATAGTGCCTAAGTCATTTGACTGCTAGCCAGAAGGCTGGCAGTTCAAATCCACCAGTCACTCCTCAGAAGGAAGGTTGGGCAATCTACTTCTATAGTGACACCACCTCGGAAGCCCAAGGAGGGGTCACTATGAGTAGGATCAGACTCAACAGCAGTGA
>NW_006922866.1:106089-107189 GCF_000298275.1 Orycteropus afer afer | reverse complement strand
AGAAGTTCTATAACTGCACAGTCTTTTTCCTCTTTTTGTTTGTAGTTTTCCTCACTTGTCTATTGATGTCTCTGGTTCCATGTTTACAGTCTTGTGAGCTCATTTTACTTTGGATATGTCCATAGCTGTGGTTTCTGGGATATGTCATCTTGTGTATTAATGGTCGGTTGTCATTTGCTATTTTTGGTTCTCTGTTCAAAGTACTCCCTTTAACATCTCTTGTAAAATTAGTCTGGTTTTAACAAATTCCCTTAGTTTCTGCTTATCTGGAAATTTTCTAATTTCATCATCATATTTGAGGGACAATTTTGCCAGGTATATAATTCTTGGTTGAAATTTTTTCTCTTTCAGGGTTTTATATATAACATCCCATTGCCTTCTTGTTTGCATGGTCTCTGCTGAGAAATCAGAGCTTATTCTTATTGGCTGAGATTTGTATGTAACTTCTAGTTTTTCCCATGCTGCTCTCAGGATTCTGTCTTTGGCCTTGGATTTGGTGAATTTGATTATGATATGTGTTGGTGATTTTCTTTTGGGGTCTATCCTATTCAGGGTTTCCTGAATGGGTATGTTCTTCTCTTTCATCATATCAAGGAAGTTCTCCTCCAGCAAATCTTGGACGATTTTCTCAATGGTTTTATTTTTTTCTTCTTGTTCTGGAATTCCAGTGACATGTAGATTATTTCTTTCATGGTATCCCACATGAACCTTAAGCTTTCTTCATTTTGTTTTATTTATTTATTTTTTTTTTTTCTGACTGATCCCTTTCCAAAGAAGTATTCAGGTATTTGTCTTCAATGTCATGAATTCTGTCTTCGATTGCATCAATTCTACCCCTTTGCACTTCCAATGTGTTATCTATTTCTAATAATTTAGTATAATCTTCTGGATTTCTATCTGTAGATTTAGAATCATTTCTAATTTTTCATTTATTTTGTTCTTGCATTTTCTTCCAAAATTCTTCTAAGTTTTTTTTCTGTGTTTTCTTTGGTCAGTCTCTCAATCCTTTGAAGATACTTAAATATAATTCTTTTGAATTCCTTATCAGAGAGTTGTAATACTGTTTCTTCCTCAGGGATGTGTTTTGGGTCTGTATCCTG
>NW_006922866.1:97965-105344 GCF_000298275.1 Orycteropus afer afer | reverse complement strand
CTGGTGTATTTTATTTCATTATTGATTCAGGTGTGTTGGGTCACTCTGCTGTTTTCTTTGTGATGTTGGAATCACTGTGTGGAGTGTGGATATGTTTTGGTTTGTCGTAAAGAGGGTTTAGAGTTCAAACAGGGAAGTTTTATGGTAATTGGCTGAACATGGTTTCTTCTATTGAATGAGTAAAGTTATTGGTGGAGATGGTGGGAGCAGAAGAAGGAAAGCTTGGTGTTGCTAAGGTCTGTTTCTAGGGCGTTGAGCAGGCTATTATTGATGATGTATTTATTTACAAGACCGCAGCTCAACCTCAGGAAAGGTTCCTATTGTTAGGGCATCACAACTTTCTGCCCATTTCAGGCACACTCAAAGCCCCTGCTTCCACTGCCCCACAATGCCAAAGAGCAGCTCCAAGGCAAAATTTCCAGGACCGCACTCAGCTGCGTTTTCTTCACTCTCCCTGCCCCATCTGCCCGTTGTGCTGACACAATCCCACCAGACTGCTAATGGCTGGCTCTGGAGTTTGTCTGTGATACCGCCCACCTGCGGTGCCAAAGATGTGCACAATTTCAGCTGTGTTTGAGTTGGGGAAGTATCTGCTACTGAATTGCTGTCCTGACATCTGTGACAAAGAAAAGCATGATGTCTCCTAGTCTGACCCAAGCCCACTCTGTGACACAGTGGGAGGGGAGAGAGCTCTCCTTCCTGGTGTAACAGTGAGTTCTCTGCTTGAATCTTAGTGGTGGTGGCGCCTGTGCCCACCTGCACCCAGATGACCCACATTACTGACAAAATCAGCTGCTGGACGCAGGTTCCTGGAATATTGGAGTGGTCACAGGTATGCTGCTATAAGGTGTCTTCCATCTTGCCTCAGGGATCTCAGGTGGCCGACCTCCTTCAGCAGTCAGTGACTGCCCCAGGGAAGTTTCCAATGGCCTGTCTCAGGTACCTGTCCGTTCTCCACCAGGTAGGTCTTTCTTAAATAATCTCCCTGTGCCTTTCCTCTAATTCTGCTCTTCTGTGTTTGGTGGACTCTGATTCAGTGAGCTGTTCAGAACACCAAAATTCCTAATTCAAACTGTTGTACCTAGTTTTTCAAGCCCTTAGATGCCATAATAACATGTTGCTCACTGGTGAAACTCCATTTTGAATCCTGTCAATATTATGTACTCTTAACATGATGTAACAATAATGGCATTGCTACTCTGTGATCTTCCTTTCAAAAACCAAAAACTCAAGTCTAATAATAAGAAAAAGCATATCAGACAAATCTCAAATGAGCGGCATTCTACAAAATACTTTGCCAGTACCCCTAAAACAAGGAAGTCTAGAATTCTGTAATAGCTGAGAGATACTTAAGGAGACTTTACCACTAAATGTAATGTGATATCCTATATGTGATCCTAAAAAGAAGAAAGTAACATTGGTTGACTACGTGACACAAAAATATCATGCTAATGTAAGATGTTATTAGGAGAAATTAGATTCAGGGTATATGAGAATTTTGTACAATTTTTGATAATTTGTCTTTAGGTTAAAACTATTCTAAAAATAAAATTTATTTAAAAAATATATAGCATTTTTTCACTCTTATGAGTCTATATTTTTCTCTTTCCCACTCTCTTCAGCTTTTCTTGTCCCAAATGTTTCAATATAATATTTTGCAAAAAAGATGTAAGAGAGCAGAAAGAGAAAATTACTAAGAATATTAACAGCTCATATGATAAAATATACTTACCTAAATATTGTAATATCAAGTATTTAATTTCTATTTTACAATAGCTATAAGTAATCACTTCATAAAAATTAACAATTCTCAATTCTTAAAAGAACAAGAATCAGATAACTCTCTCTCTCTCTCTCTCTACATATATATATATATATATATATATATATATATATATATATAAGAGCTCTGGTGGTGTAGTGCCTAAGGCATTTGACTACTAACCAGAAGGCTGGAGGTTCAAACCCACCAGCCACTCCTCAGAAGGAAGACCTAGCAACCTATTTTCATAGAGATTCTGCCTCGGAAATCCAAGGAGGGGTCACTATGAGCCAGGGCCAACTCCACGGGAGTGAGGGTTTTTTTGTTTGTTTGTTTGCTTGTTTGTTTTGTTATTAATATATAGTTATATATAACCTTCCAATATCTTAAAACAAATGTCTTTAATATAAATATGTGTGAATTAGTAAATGTATCATTTCCCTCATTGCAGAGTAGTTATTAATAGTCATGTCATTAATATTCTCATTATTTTCAAAATACTTTAAATATATGTTGTTATTAAGCAATTTCTGTGGATTCCACTTGTGGATAAACAGTTCTTTAAGTAACTGTCTTCTAAGTTTTTTGTGTTCACCACAATTAAGCCAATGGTTTACTCAATTATCTAACAATAAACCACATAGAGCTCAAACAAGAAACAGTGAATTGGAAATATTAACTATTCTTCATAGCAGCAAACTTATAAATGGAATACTTTATATGAAAAGACATGCTCTTTGAATTGCTACAAGAATTTCTGTGAAGAGTTCAAGGTTATTTTCTCAAAGGGAGGAAAATGCTTTTATCCATTTAGTGACTACTTGATATTTTCGCAGAGGGTTATTATAATGATCATAGGTAATGCATCACCAGGCTCTTATATGTTGTAAAATTGACAAGAGAGATGTATTTGTCAAACTCTGTGAAGGTATGCTGTGGTTTCTTATTCAGGACTAGCTTTGCTTGAAGTACAGCAGCCAGAGGCTATTTAATAAATTCTTCTCAGCTGATCAGAATGATGTCCTACTGAGACCATCTGGATATTTGTTGGAATCAGGTTTAGTACGACTGGTAGAAGCCAGAGTTGACTCAGTGAATAGCTTCCTATACACAAATGTTTAAACAAAGGTGCTATTAAATCACACTGGTTGACTGGTTGTATTCTAACCTTGATGTGATAAGATAAGGACATTGATAATATATAAAAAGACTTTAATAAGAATTAATTAAAAAAATAAAAAATAAAAAAAAAACTCTGAAAGTAAAATAAGTATTTTAAACTTTTCTATTTTATGATAAATACCCAGTCTAACAATTACCTTTTTTATTCTGCATAGATTACCAACCTATATAATTTCATCAATTTAAATCCACAGGCGTAGGGTCATTTGTATAATCATTCAGTCTTTTGTTTCCTAGGAAACAGATTATTCAAGAGACAAAAAACAGCCACCCACTTCCTTTGCCGTTATTGTTTGATCCTGCATGAATCCATATAATTCATAAGTTTCTTTCTTTTTTTTACCTGCTTAGCTTCTGCTGTGAATTTAAGTTCATTTTAGAGCTACATTTTCATTTAGCATTTTATACAACCCTAAAATAGAGCTATTAATGATATTCAAAATGTTAAAAGCCTTCACTGGTATAACTGAATTTGAAATTCCAAATTCTATTGGAACAGAAATGTACAATGCTAGCACCTACTTTGTGAAAATCTTAAGAAGTATACATTTCTGGGTGATAAAAAGTATATGTGGTGAGGCAGATAAGGAATATTACCTTTAATAAAATGCATGGTAATATTTCTTTTCATATGAAATAATATATTTAAATATATATGGAAGTGAAATTGCTTTCTAGTGTGAAAAACTCACAAAATAAATTGCCTCAGATAAAGCTATAATTATATTTACATGAGACTCTACAATAATAATTTGAGATATCAAGTAAAACAATGTTTAGCCTCAACTTCCCCCACTCCTATATTCTCTAGACTTTAACTTTCACAGGTACTCTTGAATATCTTTAGAAGTCAAATTATACACAAATAAACTGTGTGTTGGTATAGTCATGTAATATTGAGAGTTTGATCTCGAAATTTCTATGTAGGACTCAATGTGGTTCTTATCTGACAAACTTCAGGTCATAGGCTTTTGAGATTGTTCACTAACTTCAAATTATTGTAGAGACTACAGTTGGGGGATTGTGCACTGTATAATCTGAAGGGTGGAAAGAGATAGTATGGAAAGTTATCTCAGTCTTTGGATGTAGAGTAAACAATGTTCTGCCAAAAGAAGAAAACTTGATTTTTATCTAACCTATAGATAACGGAATTTGAAGAAAATCATTTCTTATTCAGGTGGTATCTATTTAATTTGCCTGCAAACTGCCAGGCTTACTGTTTATGCACAGGGAGACAGCTCAAGGGGCAGGAGTGCATGGAGGGATGAACACAGGGAAGAGGTAACTATCAGGAGGAAGTGGGAGAGGAGCTGTTACATTGGGGTAAATTGTAGTCAATGTCATAAGACAAAGTGTATGTGAACTGTTGTATGGAAAGTGAATTTGCTCTGTAAATTTCCACCCAAATCACAATTAAATAAATAAATAACTTCCAGGCTTAGAATACCTGTTAAAATTCCATAAGCCATCAGTTAAAAGAAGACAGTATTATGTTACTAAAAAGTGTGGGTGATATTATATGGAATTAGTAGCATGCATTATCAAGCATGTAAAACAGATGGTTCTGCAATTCACCATTTGGGACATATATTCTGATTTTATTTTAGCCAAAGCTATTTTGCATCCATATTAGTCTTTTCTATACAAGTACATGCTAAACTCTTTAGGAGAAAAAATTAATATATCTACTTTAATGCCTTACTGATTGCACTCAGACATGAGGGGTAAAGAGTATATATTTCACAATAACTTTTTAAAAGTTTATTCATGGAACTTTATCCTAATATTTTGTACATATAATATGCTTTGTAAAGGTAATCACAAAGCTTGGTTGTGATAATTCACTTATTTTAATTTCATTAAAATAACACAATTTGTAACATTCTATTTTAGGAGAAAGTTACTTATTTACAATGTATGCAATTATAGAAAACAATATTTATTTTATTTAAAAAATGTAGTTACAATAAACAGGCAAAATGATGCATCTTCTCTCAGCATGTCTTGAATAGCACACTACTAATTTTGTTTTTATTTATTTGCCCCTATGGACCAAAGATATGAAGTAGTTTGTAACAGATTTTAACCAATGCTTGTCATTACACATTAGGGTTGTATTAGTGTATCATTTTTATAAGCATTGGTTAAAATTTGTACCTATAAAAAGTTATAGGTAATTAACATTCTGCCACCATATTTTCCATATTTTTACAGTAGGATTTTGATTAGTATTTTCCCCTCACTATTTGCCTTTATTTTTTATTTAAAAATTACCTTTTAAGTGATTTATTACTGATGGAAGAGGTACACGTATAGTGCAGAGTGTTCTTGTACTCCTTTCACCCAGTTTCACGAATGTCTTATATAATGTCTTATATGTTGTTTGTTGTTATGTGCTGTTGAGTTGGATCCAACTCATAGCGACTTCTCCTTGGGTTTTCAAGGCACTATCACTATAGAAGTAGATTGCCCAATCTTCCTTCTGAGGAGTGGCTGGTGGGTTTGAACCGCCAGCCTTGCTTGGTTAGCAGTCAATTGCCTTAGGCATTATGCCACCAGAGCTCCCAATGTCTTATATAGATATGGTATATTTATCAAAACCTGTAAATTGACATTGATTTCATGCTAATAGCTATTTTGATTTCACTGAGTTACCAGTAATTTCCTTTTTCTGTTGAAAAACCCAATTCTGAACACTTTGTTTCCCTCGTCACCTTAGTCTCTTCCAATATGTGAATGTTAGATAATCTTTTCTTCTCTTTTTGACCTTGACACATTTGAAGAGTACTAGTTTCTCATGATAGGAGCTCTAATGGCTTAGGGTTTACAGTACTCAGCTGTTAATCAAAAGGTCAGCAGTTCTAAACCACCAGCTGCTTAGCAGGAGAAAGATGAGACAATTTGCTTTAGGAGTTCTACTCTATTCTAAATGGTCCCTATGAGTTGGAATTGACTCCAAGACAGTTGAGTGGAGTTTCTGGTGGTGCAGTGGTTAAAGCATTTGGCTGCTAACCAAAAGCGCAGTAGTTTAAACCCATCAGCAACTCCACAGGAGAAAGGTAATGCTGTCTATTTCCATAAAGATTTAAAGCCTTGAAAACCCTATGGAGGCAGTTCTACCAGTTCTACTCTTTCTTATCGTAATGTTTTTAGTTGAAATCCACTCAACAGCAATGGGCTTTTGTTTGGTGTGGCTAGTTGTTTTGCAGGGTGTCCCTCACTTTCAGTTATCTGATGTTTTCTCATGATTAGCCTGGGATTATGGGTTCTGGGGAAGAATACCCACAGAGGTGAAGTGTACTTGACATCATATCATATGATGGGATATATGAAATAAGCATGATTTATTATTGATCATATTAACCTTGATTACTTGGTTAGGGTGACGTTGTTGTTGTTGTTGTTATGTGCCGTCGAGTCGGCCCCAACTCATAGCGACCCCTCCTTGGGTTTCTGAGGCAGTATCACTACGAAAGTAGGATTGACCAACCTTCCTTCCGAGGAGTGGCTGGTGGGTTTGAACCACCAGCCTTCTGGTTAGCAGTCAAGTGCTTTAGCCACTATGCTACCAGAGCTCCTTGGTTAGGGTGACATCAACCATATTTCTTCAATGAAAAGTTACTATTGTTACCTTTTCATATTTTATTTGTTAGTCCATAAATTTCATCCACATTGAAGAAGAGGGGAGTAAAGTTCTATGCCCTGGAGAGAGGAGTATCAAATAACTTATCATAATATGTTAAAACATAAGATTACTGTGGTAGTTAAGTTTGTGTGTCGACTTGGCTAGGCCTGGTTGAGTGGCTGGGCAGCTGGATATAGTATTCCCCATGATGAGACTGGTAATCAGCTCCATGGTGGGATTGACCACAAGCAGCTGAGTAGCTGCCTTAGGGATGTGGTCTGCTTCCTGTATATAAGGAGAAGCCTTGGGGAACAGTCTCTAGCTTATGGCACACTTGAAGCCTGCAAGTAGCCATGTCATTGTTCAGCAGCTTGCCATGCTCTGCCAACCTTGGGACTTTCAATAGACTTGAGTTAATGGCCTGCCGTGTGTTTTGGTAACATCAGGACTGTGCCTTTTACTTGTCTAATTTGGGCTTGTCAGTCTCGGCAGCCAGTAGATGTCTGAGTGAAGAAAAGCCTCCAGATCCAATGCACTGGGAGCAGGAGGCAGAGCTGAACCCCAAAGTTGCGGGGCTTTGAACTTGGACTTACAGCCTCCAAATTGTAAGAATAAACTCCTGTTTGTTAAGGCCATACCATTTGTGGTATATTCTTGTCAGAGTGGCACTAAGTAACAAAAACAATTACCATAGTAAGAAGTATAAAATATGGGGAGATATTCTGATGCTATAAAATTACTGTGTTTCTCATAACCTTTCATTGATGAACGTTGTGTTAGATTGGGTTCTCTAGAGAAACACAAAAACCA
>NW_006922866.1:92169-97641 GCF_000298275.1 Orycteropus afer afer | reverse complement strand
CAAAGAATGTGTCTCTTCCCAGGATGTCCCTGGATATCTTGGAAGCAGGCCACACCCCTAGGGAAACTCCCCTTGGGAAGACTGGCCACTCAGAACACAGTCATCTGATCCCATCATGGGAACAACCACACAGAACTGGGGTCCAGCCAAGTTGACACACAGCTCCAACTATCACAAACGTTAACATCCCTCAGTGGATCTTGCTTACAGAAATCATTACGGTTGTGTTCTAATGGTGATTTTTACTTGTCCTCATTTCCTCCTCATGTATAAGTTGGAATTCTTCTGTAAGGGAAAAATTCTTCTGTTTTCCCACATGTATTTATTTATTTAATCATTTATTTATTTTGAAATTAACTCAAAGCTATTTATTTTATTCTTTGTATTATAATCCAATAATATTATTGTTATTTATTTTTTTGTCATTTTTTTCCATATTTGACCTTGGAAGTTCTTTCATATTGGTTACTATGTCCTTGTGATGTACCTCCATTTGTGTGTATATATATATGTACACTTTCTAAATTTCTGGCACTACATGGTGTGCAAGCTCTCTTTATAGTTCTCTGTTTAGTCATAGAATTAGTCATTGCTCCAAGAATTTTCATTCTTTTTATATAAGGATGATATTTAGAAGCCAAAATATTTGTGCAAGATCCTCTCAGTGAACTGCGCTAGAATTATACATATGAATATTTACCCATGCATGGGTAATATGAAATAAGCATGCAGATATCTATATTAATATCTACATCTATCTTAAATAGAGTGAATAAAACACATGTTTTTCTGAGCTCCTAACTTCTAATACTGAAACACAGGGTTTAATTCTAGCAATCTCCTACTTGCTTATTTGCAACTTCTCTTTATGACAGTGAGAGTCCTGATTGTCATTATCTCTAATATATTTGCTTATTGGTTCAACAATTATAAAATAGTTTCAGAATTGCTAACTCACATACCTGTAAGAAACACATTTACAAACTACAGTGGTTTTGTATGATTATTTTTGTTGGCTGACTTATGTTGTTTTTGTTGTTGTTGCTGCTAGGTGTCTTCAAGCTGTTTCTGACTCATAGCAACCCTATGTACAATAGAATGAAGCAATGTCTGTCCTCACAATATTTACTATGCTTGATCACATTATCATCACCACTGTGTCAATCCATTTTGTCAAAGGTCTTCCCTTTTTTTGCTGACCCTCTATTTTACCAGCTTGATATTCTTTTCCAGGGACTGCTCCCTTCTGACAACATGACAAAATTAGGTGAGATGAGGGCTGGCCATTCTTGCTTCTAAGGAGCATTCTGGCTATACTTCCAAGACATATTTTTTTGTTCTTCTGGAAGTCCATGGTTAACTTATACCATGAGGTTAATAATGGTTTTGCAAATATATTTAGGTCACACATCCCCAGTCTTCCATAAAGTTTTGCAACACATAAGTAATAAAATTAAATTCTTTTTTTTTTTTTTTCAGTTTGTATTCATTCCTGAGTTTCCCAACTTTCTAGGTGATTTTTAAAATAATTCTAGAGTGAATTTTACTCTTTGTAACATACAATTTGATGAGTTTTGACAAATGGAAAAAGTCATATATCCACTACCACAATAGCATATAGACAAGTTCCATCAACAAGTTGTTGCCAAATTCTGCACCATAAAGTCTTTCCTGTTGAAAGAAAAAAAAAAAAAATTGCTTTCAATTATTACAAATCAATTATTAATGCATTAATTTTTGAATCAGAGAAAATTCATCCAGGATATAATCATCTATAGAAAGACACTCTGATATTTCAATATGCACTCGATTTCTCAGTCATCATAAAACTCCAGAGTACTGCTTTCATCTTCACATTTGTTGAATAACTGTGGTATGTCTTCCCCTATTAATATTTTTATACTTGTCACTATGAATGGGAAGTGAAAATTTTATTTTTTTCAACTCTGTTTCACTAAAGTTAAAGGCAGACTATAAATGTGATATCTATAATCATCTTTAAATCTTTTAGAAGGATGAGGTGATAATTTGGTTAATACAATAAGAAAACTGAAGGACAGATATATTTCACTACTGTAGTATCTTTCAAATAATTCCATAATTCCCTTTTTTACTTATGATTTTAGTCAAAATTAGCATATTGTTGCTGTTGTTAGGTGCCACCGAGTTAGTTCCAAGTCATAGAAATCCTACAACAGAAGGCAACGTTGCCTGATCCTGCATCATCCTAAAAATTGTTGTTATGTTTCAGTCCATTGTTGTAGACGCTGCGTCAATCCACCTTGTTGAGGTTTTTCCTCTTCTTTTCTGACCCAGAAGCATGATGTGTTTCTCCGGGGACTGGTGCCTCCCGATAATATGCTCACAATACATGAGACAAAGTCATACCATCCTCTTTTCTAAGGACCATTCTGGTTGTTCTTCTTCCAAGAAAGATTTGTTGATTTTTCTGTCAGTCTATTAAATATCCTTCACCAACACTATAATTCAAAGGCATCAATTCTTCTTCAGTCTTCCTTATTCATTGTCCAGTTTTCAAATGTATTTGAGATAATGTAAATGCTATGCTGTGGGTCAGACACACCTTAGCCCTCTAAGTACATCTTTGATTGTTAACATTTTAAGGAAGTATTTTGCACTAGATTTGCCCCATGCAATGCGTTTTTAGATTTGACTGCTGTTGCCAGAGGTGTTGATTATTAATGCAAGTAATGAAATACTTAACAAGTTCAATATTTCTTTTTCCATTTATAATGATATTGTTTACTGATCCAGTTGTGAGGATCAGCAAACATTGTCATTATATGTTGAGGTGTGATCCATATTGAAGCCTGTAGTTTTTGATCTTCAACAGTAGGCGCTTAAAGTCGTTTCACTTTCAACAAGCAAGGATGTATCATCTGCATATGTAAAATTGCTAATAATTCTTCCTCCAATTCAGGTGCCACATTCTTCTTCATATACTCGAGCTTCTCAGTTTATTTGCTCAGTATATAACTTGTCTGTCAATTTGTTGTACTGTGGTGGCTTGAGTGTTGTTGTCATGCTGGGAATTATGCCACTAGTATTTCAAATTCCAGCAGGGTCATCCATGGTGGATTGGTTTTTCTGGAACCACCAGACTAAGACAGACTAGGAAGAAGGACCTGGCAGTCTACTTCTTGGGGTGGGGGTGGGAAGAAAGAAAATCAGCCAGTGGTGTCTTATGGGTAGTAACAGAATATTATCTGTTATAGTTGTGGAAAATAAGTTCTTCAGATTGGAAAGCACTCAAATTATCACTGGGGAAAATCTTCTTCCTCAGAGTAGAGTCAATTTAAATGAGGTGGGTGGAGTAAAACATTTGCCTCCTTTTTGTGCTATTGTGACAAGATCAAAATTAAAAGAAACTACTGCAAACATCCATTATTAATTGGTGCATGGAATGTATGAAGTATGAGTCAAGGAAAATTGGAAGTTGTCGAAAATGAAATGGAAAGCTTGAACATCAATATCCCAGGCTTCAGTAAAAGATCATGAACTAGTATTGCCATTTGGAAGAAGACAATCATAAGGTTTACTCTGCCAGGAATAACAAATAGAAGAGCAAAAGTGTTGCATTCATCATTGAAAAGAACATCCCTCAAGATCTACCCTGAAGTACAATGCTTTCAATGATAGGATAATATCTATATACCCACAAGGAAGACCTATCATTCAAGTTTACACACCAACCACCTAATGCCAAAGATGAAGAGACTGAAATTTTTTACCAGCTTCCACAATCTCAAAGTGATCAAATATGCAATAAGGATGAAATGATACTTACTGTTGATCAGAATGTGAAAGTCAGAAATAAAGGAGAAGGATCAGTTGTTGGAAAATATGGCCTTGGAAATGGAAACAATGCCAGAGATTGCATGATAGCCTTTTGCCAATACCAACAACTTATTCATCAGAAACACATTTTTCAACAACATAAATGATGACTATACATGTTCACCTCACCAGATGGAAAATATGGAAACCAAATCAACTACATATATGGAAAGAAGAAAATGGAGAAGCTCAATATAATTAGTCAGAACAAGGTCAGGGGCTGCCTTTGGAAAAAAAAAAAAAAATCATAGCTAGGAAAAATTGAAGAGTAATGATAATCCCATGGATTCATGTGATAACTGTAGAGTACAGTGATTTTTAATGTATTAAATAAAGAGTAAAATTTATCTTTATTCCTTTGAAGAACTTTACAAGAAAGTAAATGTCATATGATACCAATTCTCAGGGTTAAACATGCTGATAAGCAAACTCAAGTCTAATATTGTGTCCAGTGGGCTGAATGGCATATTTGAGATGTCTCCAATATCAATTTTGCAATTAATCTCTGGCATTACTTGCTAATTATTTTACTATTTTATTTTAATTTATTAAATCACCAAGCCATATGGATCCCTTATGTATGTATTTTTTTTTATTATTTAACTCGTATTTCCTCCAAATGCCATCTAATTATTTCAGAAATATTGGTAAATAAACTTTTCTTTTCTCAATGAAAAAAAATACAAACTATATGTGTGCATATGTGTGTGTGTGTATGAATATAAATTTCCTATGTAATCTTCAAGCTAGTTTTGAATTCTATTTCATTACAGCATTCTGAATGCCTATGTTGTTTCAACACTAGAAATTTCCTATTAATGTTACTCACAATTTATTTTAATATCTCATATGGCATAATCCTCCTTGAAATTATATTTTCCCTAAATTTTTTCTTTGGCATTCCCTCACAAAGTAAAGTTGATAATCATGTCCTCTAGTTTTATAATTATTAGTTATAATATTTTGTCCTAAAATATTTTTAAAGATTTTTAAATATTCAAATTTATGTACCATTTAAAAGTGCAAAATGATATGGTATGAAAATAAGTCTCATTCATACCCTTATTCTTAGACACATGTGGTTGTTTTGTTTCTTTTCCCCCTTGAAGAATACACTGTTACCATGTCTTGTGCATCCTTCTATGGTTGTCTTACATTTGGGGAAAAAATATAGAAATATATAAACATAATAGTTTGTGTGTATTATGTCTTATCTCTTGAAAAACAAGTAAATAACTGATAACACTAACTGTCACAAGGACAACTGTGTACTTGGATATGTGAAAGCATGAAAATTTTCACTTTTGTACTCCACTGACTTTTTAGATCTTTATCATTGGAACATACTGCCTTTTCAAAATGAAAATCTATGAAATTAGCAATTATTTTTAAACAAAAGTTTGGCTAAGTAGAACAACCTTGGGTAACATGTTTCTTCATTGAGATGTTGTGGATATTTTTCTATTCAAGCACTGAATGCTATGTAAATCTGAAACCAGCTTGATTTCCCTTAAGTGTGCCTTTATATTTTGCTTTGATGTCTGAGGGATTCTTTCATTATCTTTAAGATTCCTTAATTTATTTTACCCAGTCTTGGTTTTTTTTTTTTTTTTT
>NW_006922866.1:84152-91374 GCF_000298275.1 Orycteropus afer afer | reverse complement strand
AACCTTCCTTCCGAGGAGTGGCTGGTGGGTTTGAACTGCCAGTCGTCTGGTTAGCAGGCAAGTGTCTTAGCCACTATGCTACCAGAGCTCCCACACTTTAATATTATCTGGTATTATGGCAGGTGTTATCTTGTTTTTAAAGAGTAGCTATTCTTGTTGCCTTGGATAAACATTTTATTTTCTTCTGGAGACATCCATTGATATGTTTATTACCTGACAGTGAGCTGGGGGTCTTAGGGCCTACTTATTTATATTATGAATTAGAGCCTAACAAAGAAGCACCTCTATAGAGAGAACTGAAAATGATACTGGGAACAAAGAGTAAAAGGCATAAAGATTGTTCCTTAAGGGTGTAGAGGTTGGAGCTTAAATGTCTGATTTTACATTCCAGTTCTGCTACTAACCACACAGTGACTTTGAGCTAAACATCCCTGTGCCTCTTATTACTCATCTCAGTATAGGGAGATGGCAGTGTGTGGAACTAGCTTCTACCTCACAAGATTTGCAAGTGACTTAAAAACTTAATATATTTAAAGTACTTAGAATAGTGCTCAACATATTGTAACAGATGTTTTTGCATTATTATATACCCTGTGTGCTATTTGTTCAATAAGAAAAAGGAAAAGAAAAGACATCCAACCCTTACAAAGAAAATTTAAAATTTAAATCAATCATTTATTTTTGCTGTGTACATAAAATCTTAGAACATATAGAATGGGAGCTCTGGTAGCATAGTGCCTAAGGCACTTGACTGCTAACCAGAAGGCTGGCAGTTCAAACCCACCAGCCACTCCTCGTAAGGAAGGTTGGGCAACCTACTTCCGTAGTGATACTGCCTCAGAAACCCAAGGAGGGGTTGCTATGAGTCGGGTCCGACTCTACGGCACATAACAACAACAACAAAATAGGGTATGTTACAAAATGACCAGAATTACTGGTTGGAAAGAGACTAATGGAACCCCCAAGACTATGGTCCCAAGTTACCCTTTGGACTTAGAATGGACTCACTTCCATGCATTGGATCTCAGGCCTACATGCAGAACACCTACCCCAGGGAGATATACCCATCTACTCTAGGGACCCCTTAGATCAATCAGCCATGAGACATAGGAGGGACAACATTCACCTAGAAGAATACATAGATAAAAAGGGCACAAGCATAGGAGTAGTCACAGGGAATAGAGGGGAAGAGAGTTTTCTACGGATGGGAATGGTAATCAAGGCTGTGGACTCAAATGTGCATGAAGTATTGAATGTAAAAAAAAAAAAAAAAATCTGCTTTGTAAATTTGCACCCAAAACACAACAACAAGAATAAAGTGAAACAGAGTATGTTAGTAATACAGATAGGCATTATTTTTCAAAACAAATTGTAATGCATTTTTAGATGTATTTTTTTTAGATCAAAACAAATTTTATTGCATATTTTAGAGGAACTTTTGCATCTTGGCAATTCAAAATCATCCCATTACTTTCTTAAACATAATATACATATTTTGTTTGTAGCCCCAAAATCTAATTTCACACATAGAAGGTAAGACAATAATAATTTCTGAAATAATTATGAATATTACTTGTGTGTTCCTTCCAGTAACAGAGATGAGAAATAACAATGGCTCAAAAGTATAGATTTGTTGTTGTCATTATTTTTTTTCCTTTCAACATAAATTAATTTAGCTTACAATTGCCCAGGACAAATCACTAGACTTCCTCTTTTTTTTTTTTTGCTTTAGCTTCTTTACTAGGAGGCTTCCATCTGAAGATCATTTCATTATGCTAGGAGTTGTTAAAGTTCTAGCCAGCTTGTCCATATTATAGACATAGTGCAGATAGGAATGGAGACAGAACAAAATGAGCTTTTGCAAAGTCAGGCTCCTACCTAATATGGCAGACACTGTTTTCTTAAAACTCCCAACCAAGAACTTCCCTAGTTCTAGCTGCAATAGATGCTAGATAGGTAGTTGTTAGAAAAGTGTATCCCATAATAAAAATCTGACATGTATTTTTCTACATATATCTAATATTGTTTTGCAATAAACAGCTCTCTGGGCACCAGTCTACTTCCCTAGAGATGCTGCCTTGGAAACCCAAAGAGGGGTCACTGTGAGTCGAATCGACTTGACAGCAGTGAGTTTGCTTGGGTTTTGGGGCACCTGTGCAAGGAATCATCTCTTGAAACCATGCGCCAGTCATGAGGGATATGATTTTCTTTTTTTTTTTTTTTTCTGACCACTAATAATACATCTATTTTTGCTATCTCTGTCTCTTTTTTACTTATTTATGTGTAATACTTTGCATATTATTGTGTCTTATAAATACAACAACTTTAAGTATTTTATGTAAACTAATGAATAAATTGATTATCTGGAGGAAAAATAAATAAATATTAAGTCATTTGTATTCAATGAATATTTATTGGATTTAAATGAATGTGTTACTATTAATGTTTTATTTAACAACCTGAGGTTTTCCAGCTTTCATGTTTGTAATATACATTTATTTCTAAATTGATACTAAATATATAGGATGGTGCTTTATGTGGAAAAAAAATCCAAGTATGCATTAACCTATATTCTAACCAATTGTCTTTTCTCCATAACTGAATTGTATTTTAGATTATATCCTGAGCTCCTTCTGGATGTGGTTAAGGTAAGGGATCTGAAGCTAAATAGAGAGCTTTCTTCCAAACAAGGACACATTTAGTATGTCCTTTTTAGTGATGAATATCTTTAGAAAAACATTTGTTATAAGTAGTTTGAATTATTTTACTCCATCTTAGAGAAATGTCATGCTGAGGTGATGTTTTAAAAATGAAGTCATTTCTTAGCTATCTTTGCTGTACTTATTTTCAATGACTAAAACTTAAGAAGCATTCATTCCAGGAATTTTTTTTTTTCCTTTAAATAAAATTACTGAACTCTCACTAGCTGGGAACATACATTTATTTCACAATCGATCATAAATGTGTGAGGCAGTTTTCTACCTGACAGGAGATAAAAACGGAATAGTGAGTAGAGGACAGATCATGCAGGGCTTTGCAAGCAATATTAAGACTTTTTTTTCTTTAGCCAAAAAAGAAGGTGAGCTTCTGAAGAATTTGATAAAGGGAATGGCATGATCAGTTACTTATTTTTAACATATGACTCAAGGTGTAGTTTGAAAAATAGGTTGGAAATTGAGTAGAATGGGTTTAGAGTGTACAATTAGGAAGGAGTTTCAATAATCCAAGAAAGATATGATTGTGTTATGGGTCAGGTAATGGCAGTGAATACAAGTGGCTGTAAACAAAGAAATAAAATTAATGTGACTTAAGAATTGAATAGGAGTAGGAAACAATGAAAATAACACTCATGTTTCAGGTTTGAAAAAGATTGGTAAAGAATGTTGCTATTTTATGAGCTACAAAGAATTAAAGGCATCACACACACATACACAGGTAGCTATATAATTTCAAGCTGTTTCAGTTAGGCCCTCAGATTTTAAACTTACAAGAAATTTGTCTTGGATCTAGTCCAACAATCTTTGTTCTAAGAGTGATCACTGACCTTCTAAAGAATTCTTTGGTTAATTGTATGCTGATGTCTAATGTACAAAATTGCAAAATAATCCCTAATGCTTTGTATGTAAGCCACTGAAGTACTCCTAAGAAGTCCAACCTGACCTCAAGACAAGGCATTCTCCATCTTACCCAAGAACACGTTTTTTCAAATTTTTACCAAACAGGACAGGAGTTGCTCAAATTCCTACCATAAAAATTTCTTGCAAGAAATAGCACACTCAAAAAAAAAAAAAAAAAAAAAGAAAGAAATTAAAGTTCACATTGCATTTGATTTGGGAACCCTCACGAATATGCACAAAACGTGAGTTATCAAAACCAGAGACCCAGCGAAAGTCTACCAAGTAGACCAAAGCACTTGCAAACAGAAACTTTTAATCAAAATCTCTACCTCTGCCACCACCAGAGACTTTCAAGCAAAAGATTGAACCAAATCCCCACACCACTGCCACCAATAGGGGCAACCCAAAATCTTTGCAAGAGAGGAGTAGAGAGAGAGAAAAAAGAAAAGAATAAACAGCAAAGAAAAATTTACTAGGCCAGAGTTCAGCACATACACCAAAGTTCAGCATGTATACTTTCTTTAAATTTATAAATCTGCAGATATTTCTAAACTCACTGCCATCAATTCGGATCTGACTCACAGCAATCCCTTCTTGGGTTTATTACTAACAGTAGAGTGCTCAATCATCCTTTCCAGGAGTGGCTGCTGGGAGTGAACTACCTGCCTTTTGATTAGTCAAATACCTTAGGCACTACGCCAAGGAGGGATAGCTATGAGTTAGAACTGACTTCATGGCAGTTAGTTTGGTCTTCATTTTTTATAGGTTTGTCCTGGAACTTGTATATGCATAGACACAATGCTAGTTTATGGTCAGATAGAACCCAAATGGCCTCTGAAACTGATGTCAAACCTCAAAATGGAGTTAGGGCTCCCACTGTAGACCATAGCCTTCCATAACCCTAAGTGTTTGAGAATTAAGCTCTCACACACCCTAAAGCACTCTTTATTGTGTGACTGATTACTTTTGCAAAATTATTTGTGTCCTGACTCCAGGTGAAACAGCGAACAAGGACTGAAACTTCTATCTTTTTTTACCTTACATATTCCCTTCTACCTTGAATTTATAATAATTAATTTGGAGTAGTGCCTAAGGCAATTGACTGCTAACCAGAAGACTAGCAATTCAAACCCACCAACCACTTCTCATAAAGAAGATTGGGCAATCTACTTCCGTAGTTATATTGCCTTGGAAACCCAAGGAGGGGTGGCTATGAGTCAGAACTGACTCGATAGCAGTGAGTTTTTGTTTTTTATACATAATTTGAGCTGATACATGTGGCTTAAGGAAGAGCAGGGAAATGCCCATGATTGAATATCCCCCACCCCCCCAAAAAAAATAAAATAAAATAAAAACATTCCAAGGGGAAGAAACTGTAAACAAATACCCTGGAAATAAGAAATATATCTTTTCTCATGAAATTTGTTCTACCTGTAATGCCTTCAAAAGAACTGTCTTAATCTTTCTGTAAGGTTGAAGTACTATCTTTTAAATGAAGTCTTTCTTAAACATCCTCTTCAGAAATTACACACACACACACACACACACACACATATACACTTACACTCATCAATTTCATATATATGTATGAAATATATACAAAACCAAAACATATATATATATATATATATATATATATATATATATATATATTCTGGTAAAATCGCAGAATAGGGAGAAAAACTGCACAGACCCTCTCCAACGAAGAAAAGGGGAACCAATTAACACAGATACAGAAGATAATCCTGGACCCCTGACCTTTGAAGGGAAAGACATAGAACTGGACTAAACTCCAACTAGCAGAAGAATTTGCATGAAAACACCAAAAAGGACACAAACAGAGCTGAGGTCTGGCAGTGATCCTGATGGCACAGACAGCTTGGATACTGCTGAGTGGTGTTTATTTTATTATTTTCTTTTTTTGTTACATTGTTACATGCTGTCCAGTCAGCCCCTACTCATAGTGACCCCTCCTTGGGTTTCCAAGGCAGTATCACTAGGGAAGTAGGATTGCCCAACCTTCCTTCCAAGGAGTGCTGGTGGGTTTGAACCATCAGCCCTCTGGTTAGCAGTCAAGTGCCTTAGGCACTATGCTACCAGAGCTGAGTGGTGTTAGGACTTAAGAATTAACCTAAAATTCAGCCTGGCTGGCCAGAGATTGCATGGAGGGCTTCACTGGTGGCTGGTGAATAAAAGTGGAAGCAGCGAAGAAGGCAGGCTGAGCTGTGGACTTTTGCCTTTCCAGAGGGCACAGCCATTTTGAATATTTACAAGTTGTTTGACCATTTTGGATATTTAAAGCAACAGCATCCTCCCAGATTCCAGGGACTTAAGAATAGGCTCCATTTGCTGGCAGCCACAAGGACATTCTGGATGTGGATGACTGGAAAGGTATGAAATTCCCCTTGTTACTCTTACATCCCACACACTCTTGGTGAATGGAGGTGTGGCCATCTCTCACTCTCCACCTTCTAGGCTGGCAGGAATTCCCTCCCAGCCTGTATGCTCAGAGGGAGCCTGGGTACCCTCCCCAACCCTGCACCAATTTTCTTTTTTTCAGTTTGTTTGGTTTTGCCTGTTTTAAAACTACTACTACTACTATTACTTTTGTCCTTTTTTATTATGATTCTTTATTCTTCCCTTCCACAGTTGTTCTTTTCAGCTTTTTTTTTTTTCTTTTTCCTGTTCCTGGTTGCAAATTTTTTTTTTTCTTTCTCATGGTTAACACTGTTCCTTGTTTTTCTTTTTGCATTTTTCCCATTTTTTCTTCATTATTCTCCTTCTCTACCTTTTTTCTCTTATTGTCCTCTCCCCAGATACTTTTTTTTCCCTCTATTTTCTTTTTTTGGTTACTGTTCCTGTGTGATTACATGGTGTGCTTTTTCTCCAAGTGCTTTTATTTTTTGATGGTTATTCAATTGTTCAACTGCTATATTTTTGTCTAACTGAGTAGGAGACAGCAACAGTCCCATATAATACAACTACACCCACACTCAATGCAACATCACCTACTAAGTGAGAGCCACCACTTCCTTCTCCTCCAATGGGCCAACAATAAACAACCACCAAGAAGACCCTGACTCACCCTTCGTTGCTCTTTACAAACAGTTAACAGAGATCTAAATACAACAATGTCACAATTTTTTGGAGACAACAGATCATTACAGTCCACACAAAGAAGCAAGATAAAGTGGTAGAAAAAAGGGAGCAGGATACAGACCCAGAACACATCCCTGAGAAAGAAGCAGCATTAGAACTCCCAGATAAGGAATTAAAAAGAATTATATTTAGATATATTTAGAGACATCAATTGACAAATTAGGGCAACAACAAACTAAAAAGGGGAAAAATACTCTTTAGTTACAGAACTTATAAAAAGTGAGAAAGTCAAGAGAGTTGCAAGATTGAATGGGCTATTCTAAACTCAGGGAGAAAATTATAAAATTATAAAAGGTAACCTCAAAGTAAAATGATAAACCTTTACATCAAAATAAAAATAAAAGAGTATAAGCACAAAAATTTAGCAAATACTAACAAAACAGCAAAAACTGAAATGATAACATGATTAATAAACATAATGAGCTCAGCACAGAAAATAATATGGA